>NW_027497781.1:0-135106 GCF_021521415.1 Bidens hawaiensis | reverse complement strand
CAGTTATTCGATTGTTGTCGATGAAAGTTTGTGTTGTCATGTTCTTCTTGGTAAGCTCTCCCATTGTTAAAAAGATTGTGGAAGTAGGTTTGCCATCTTAGCTTGATGTCCTGCTCCTTGACCAGTACATGCCCATCTGTATCCTTTATGAACTTCACCGGTCCTAGATCTTGCCTTCTACGCTCCCTGGCTTTGGCAATCTTAAACATAGCATGTTCCCCCTCTTTTGTTTCTAGACTTTCATACATCCGTTTAAAGGTCGCCTTCTTTGCTTCCGCCACTGCCTTCTTTGCCTCTATCTTGGCCGTTTTGTAGTTGTCCCTCAAATCCACTCGCTCCTCCTCATTCGTGCACCTCATTAGCTCCCTAAAACATCCTTGTTTGTCCCTTATCTTGTCTTGCACTGCGTCATTCCACCACCAAGACTCCTTATGCCCACTTGACTTTCCTGTTATGACCCCGAGAGTCTCCTTTGCTACTTGGATGATCTTTGTCTCCATAGCTTCCCATATATGAGTTGAGTCCCCATTTAGTCGAGCCCGCGTATGCAGTATGAGTTTATCCTTAAACAGAAGGAGATTTTCGTCCTTCAAATTTCCCCATCGAATTCTCGGTGTACCTTTCTTCTCTCGAACAGTCAGCTTATTTCTGAAGGCTATATCAGTCACTAGTAGTCGATGTTGAGTCACAACTGCCTCCCCAGGTATGACTTTGCAGTCCTTCCACCAACGTCGGTCTCCTCGCCTCATCAAAAGGTAGTCAATTTACGTGTCGCGTCCGCCACTGCTAAAAGTGATTAAATGAGAATCTCGTTTCCTAAAAAAAGAATTTATAATACCTAGGTCATGTGCCACCGCAAACTCTAGAAGATCTGTTCCGGTCTCATTCCTATCACCAAAACTGAAACCCCCATGTACGGCTTGAAAACCATCGTTAGCCTTACCAATGTGTCCATTAAAATCACCTCCTATGCAAATCCTCTCCCCCTAGGTATGCCCCCTACCACTGCGTCTAGGCAATCCCAAAATTCTCTCTTTTCCTGATCCCCTAGGCCTACATGAGGCGCGTAGGCGGAGACTACTGCCACTACTTCCTCTCCTAGTACTAATTTCAACACCATAATCCTGTCATTATGTCTTATCACCTCCACCACACTAGTGTGTATTTCCTTAGCCACTAGAAACCCCACTCCATTCCTAGCTCCATCAGACCCCGAGTACCACAACTTATACCCATTACACTCAGCCCCTCTATGTCCTTTCCACTTAGTCTCCTGGAGGCATGCTATCTGAACCCTACGTCTTTTAAGCACATCTACCAATTCTAACAACTTACCATTTAATGTTCCTACATTCCAAGAAGCCAAACGCAATATACGCTCCCTATCTTTAGTCTTTCCTAGACCCCTCGATTCAGGACATGGTCTCAGGTAATAGTCATGGTTCCTACGCTCTATGGTTGCAACTAATCACACAAACACAAGCAATAGAACACCAAATCAATAATAATAATAATAATAATAATAATAATAGTAGTAACAAAAACTAATAATAATAATAATAGACACACGGCACACAGTAACAGATAAATTGGACTGACTACTCTAGCAGCATCAAGGCCTATTGCCAACAAAAATAAAAGATATGAAACGATCTCACCGGGATTTTAGCAAGTCACCAATATTGATACCGGGACGAGACACCGTGAGCTAATGAGAATAAGCTAGAAACGTGACACAATCTACAACCCTTGAGTTTCGGCGGCGGCGGCGTTGAGCGGCGGCGACGTGTTACGGTGGCGGCAGAGGGTGAATCAGCTAAGATCCTTCAATGATAACACCTCGCAGCAACCCAGCAACCTCCACAGAGCCTTAATCGTTTTTCTGGCGGCGGCAATAGACGACGGCGGCGGCGGCAGTTAACAACAGTAATTGTGAAATCTTTTAGACAATTGACTTGGAAACCGGTTGCACCGATGATATCTTGCAGAAATTGGACTCTCAGATCTCAACGTTGTCTTTCGTAGGTTCCAAACCACTACGCCACAATGATTCTGTGATATTTACGAATCATCGGACGCTCCCACAATGTTAGTTTCCTCCAACCATGCGTCGTTCTGTTTCCAGTTTAGACGGTTGGGAACGATGATGTATGGGGAAACCCTAACTGAGAAGATGAAACCCTAGAGTAGAGAGAGACAGAAAAAGAAAGAGAAGTTCGGTATCGTGCGTATCTACAACTTATTTACCTGCTTATGTAGTAGTTATCGCCCAGTTCATCTGGTATCGTGCGTATCTACAACTTATTTACTTGCTCATTGGTTGAATAGTTATTATAACATCCTAAATATTATAATGTTAAAATTATAATATCAAATAAAGATTTCGTTAAATTGTCGTGTGTTAAATAAATATTTTAATATTAAATAAAGAAAGTTGCGTTTAGCGATTTCGCGTTAATAATTAATTAATATTAAATAAAGAAAGGATTATGGACTTAGATTAATTAAGGTGTGTTAAAGGAGAATGGGCTTAGAGTCCATGGGCTTAAAGGGGATATAAATACCCCCTTAAACCATTCCAAAACCCTAACTCTCATTCCATCCTTTCCATAATCTCTACACCCACTCAAGAACACACACACACACCTCCATTACTATATATAAACGCAAGAGAGAAACGAGATCCGAGACCAACTCAAGCCATATATTATTAGATCTTCTACACACAAGATAAATACAAGATTCGAGATTTATAAACAAGCTAGCCGAAACCAAACGAACACAAAAAGGTATGCCTTTGATCTTTAAAGATTTCGTTTTCATTTACGTTTGGCCTTGAAACTTAAAACGAGAATAGATCGGGTCTAAACGAGACATAAAGTTGTAGACTTGATGTTAAAATGAATGTAGTGAACCCGAAATTGGATATGGCTCGTTTAAGAAAATCCTAGATCTAGTTTTGAAGATTTCAAGGCTAAAGGTTCAAACTTTATAATCTCTCGGGTTAAGTCTTAGCCGAATGCGGTTAGGAAAGCGTTACGAGACGTGTTAGGACCACAATGAAAATATATATATGTCACCTACTTGTATATGCTAATAATAATAATAATAAAGAGAAAAAGAGGAAGAAAGATGAACAGTGGCTTGGCCACTTATATCATATATACAAACTCGCATACATTGTATTCGAATTCGATAGCACTCGATTACAATTGGATCTAGAAACGAACAACTCGAATATAAAAACTCGATTACAGCTGCAATAGCTTACAATAAAGGAACCTCGCTTCCAACCTGTAGCTCGAACACAATCTGACTCGCACACACGGCCAGTCGATTACAACCGAGTTCGATTACAATTGATAATCTCATACATAAACTTGATTACATCTAAATCAGACTACAACAAACTCGATTACAATTACACTCGCATACAAATCTACGAAATTCGATTACAGTACTTGAATAAATATGTATACAGACTTCGATTACGCCCAATTCGATTACAAATAAACTCGATTACAAACCTGAAAAATCGATCACATTAAAATCGCATACAAACCTGAAACACTTACAAACTGAACTCGCACACATCACAATCGATTACAATCAAGGTTCGATTACATTCACTGTAACTCGCGCAGTAGCTCGATTACATCGTGTACGGACCCATACATCGATTACAATGGACAATCGATTACAACCTGTAATCGAGCACCTTAACCTCGATTACAATTGAGATCCGAGTAGAATGAGGATTGATTTCATCTATTTGCTAACAGAAACCCGATTACATCTTGGATCTGTACCTTGACTCGTTACATATATGACTCGCATACAATACAGTGGACTGCTCATATACGCATACATACTTGAGGGTATTGGGCTTGAAAGAGTGGGCCAGAAAGGGGTACTAGATGGGTTGGATAGGTTGGGCCTTTTATTCTAACTATTAGTACACGGCCCAAACTTTAGCCAAGCCCAATTACAAACCCGATTTTTAATCAGGCCCGAATATAAACCCGAATCCTATAACACTTAGAACATATAAACTCGATCACAAAATAGATAGACGAACTCGTTTACAATGCCTTAGGTTATTTATAACGTAGATAACAATAATAGAAACCCGATCACATTAAGACACGTATACATTATATTTATATATAACTACCCGTGAGTTAGATTTGTGTGTATAAATATACGCATACGCGTACCCACGTCATTATACGTCAAAAGGATTACCTAAGGGATAAGCTAAAATATTAAAGAAAGGAAAAAGGAATATTAAATAATTAAAGCTGTATACACTAGGATTTGTATAAAATAAACTAAGTAATACAACGACCATAGATTGCTCCAGACATAGAACCAATATTAATGTGTGTACCCTATATACAGTTAGCAGGACACAATTAAAGAAGGGAATTACGATAAACGGAGAAAGAAACAGGATCCAGGTGAGTTTCTAGCCACATTTCCTTGTTATGTTTTCGGGGTTGTGTGCATACTCGATGTGATTGTTAATACATTTATCCTAAGTGATAAGTGTATGCCTTATGTGATTATGTGAACGGTAAGAATGATTGCTTGTCGGTATGTGAACGATCTTCGGATATTGCACGTACTATCAAGTTATAATGCTATGTATGATATATGGATGATATGTATGTTATGAATGAATGTAAGAGATAGCAAGGTAGAAAAGGGACCAAGCTAATCTAAATCTCGAGGCAAAAAGGGACTGAGCCCTAATAATACTCAAGGCAGAAATGGGACCGGACCCTAATAATATCCGAGGCAGAAAAAGGGACCGGACCCTAATAATATCCGAGGCAGAATAGAATAAAGTAAAGTAGAATTTAAATTATGAAAGTAAGAATGAAAGTATGTAAGTACGTATGTAATGTATGTTATGTGATTAACTAGAACTCACTCAGCGTACCTGACTTTTAGTATGCACGCAGGTGAGTAGGATGAGGCAGCTCGCTTGAGGGGGACACGTGGCATTGAATAAGAGGCTGGCATCGGAAGTGTAACATCACGTAAATTTCGGACCAAAAATGTCAAATTCCAAAGTTAAGGGACCAATTCTGCCAAGTTCCAAACTTCAGGGATAAAAATGAAAATTCTGGTTTCTTGTTCTATCGCGATACGTGATGGACAAAAGACAAGCCCATCGCGTATCGCGATGGGGCTTGGTCAAAACTTCTAGATGAAGTCAACGGTGATACGCGATCGCCGTTGAGCCAACGTCATCGCGATACGCGATGACGTGGCCTGACACGTTGTGACACGTGTGCCACGTGGCAAGCGGTGGCACAACGTGTGCCACATGTCGCAACGTGGTGCCACGCGTCGCAACGCCTGCCACGTGTCGACACGTGGCAGGTCTACCCTCTGCGTCATCAACCCTATATCGCGATACACGAAAGGTGCCCAGGAGCCCATCGCGTTCCGCGATGGGATCCAATTTCAGCCTATAAATAGGCATCTACGAATTCAGATCCATTCCATCCTAAAACATACACATTACTCTCTCACTACTCTCTCTCTAGACCTCGAAGTGCGTGCCTTCGATCTACCTCGAAAAACGTGCCCCGTTACCTCATTTTCCGTGCCCATCATCTCGATTTACGTGCCACTTTCCAACGACATTCCAAGTAAAGAGGAGATGCTGCCCCAACGTCCCGACGTTTACCTCGAAGTACGTGTTAAGAAGAGTTGGTGTTTCGATAAGCATGCCAAAAGGTTGATCAAGCGTGTGTGGATAAGAGAGATAGAGTCGAAGTGCTGCCCGAGTGTGAAGGGTATTTCTAAGCCAAGTAAGGTAGGCATAATGCCGGACCAAAATAATATAAAATATTACAACGGCTTAATACCCAAGTCGATGTTATTCTCGATAAACAAAAGAAGATATAACAAAGAAAATAAAGAAAAGAAAGATAGAAATATATAAGATTATTCTTTGTTATGAAATATATTATTTAAGTGTAATGAGTATACTTAAATAATAAAGAAAGAAATACGTTTCTTAAAGAAGAAGAAACGTCGGGTTTTATAAATAAACTAAAGGTTTATAAATATTACTTTTCAACTAAAAGTTTTAAAGTAAAATAAGATAATGAACTAAAGGTTCATCGAGATAAATAAGACTAAAGGTCTTAAGCCGGATCGTGTATCCAGACTAACAAAAGTTATACTCGTACTATAGGTGCGAGATAGCAAGGATAGATTCAACGGACGGTGTTGGAAGCCGATCCTATTGAAAAGGTGAATACTCCTCATTTTTACAAACTTGTTTTCAAACAAACAAACGTGTTATGTGTAAAACTTTACATGAGGCTACGTGTCTCTAAAACCATTGTAAATAAGAGTATAAACCTAGCCCTCAGGTTGTGGTATACGTTTGTCTGGATCCTTACATATGTGGTATGCGGTGGGCACATCGCACCACGCCTGGTCACGACCTCCAGCCACGATGGGCCGGACCAAAGTATGTCCGAGTGAGAATGACCTTGTGTATATTTATGGTACCTAAGTATGTTGAAACGCTGCGGTGTTTTGCTGAGGTGACCTAGTGTAGAGACTCGTGTTTATGATGATTGTTTAACTTGATTATTCCTAAGCCAAGATGGGCCGAGACTTACGTGGTCTTGAGGGTTGATTAAGTAAAAAAAATATTTTTAGCGTCAGCATATTCACCAGCATTCGTTGCTAACGTATTTTTATAACATTTTGTAGGTAATCAAGAGTAGAGCTTAAAGGACGAAGAAGCTCAAGAATCCGATGGCTCGGATAATTTTGTTTAAATATTAAAACATGATGGTTTTTATAAACTTATAAACAAGTAAAACTAATCGAGACTTTCGTCTCGTCTTTTGTATTGTAAATATTTATAAATATGATCCTTATTTTTTTATAAAGTCTTCCGCATAAACCCGCAACTCTGATTTATTTACAAATGTAGTACCAACTATTGATCATACTCCTAGGGCTAGAATAGGGGTGTGACAGGAAGACTCAAGATGTGTTATGTTTTAATTATTTAGTTTTCGAAAGACGAGTTGTTTGTTTAAGACAAGTTTTGGATTATTAAGAATTGTTTTATGAAAGTTTTTTATATTCCGTGAATGTTTTTATTAACTCTGATGAATAGAACTATGTGAATGAGTGAATCCAACGTCCAAATGTAAGGTACCGGTAACGGGGCCTTACACTTATCTCACTTGACACAGTTTGCACTTTTATTTATTATTATATATTCACAAAAAATCTGGTGTTTTCCTCATTCAACCTCGTGTTGACAAAACATATTCTATTTTATGCGCATATGCAGATTATCATTTGATCTAGATGCAAGCTTTAGGATATGCTATGTTAGAGAAGAGATTATCAAGACTTAGTTAAATTTAGATTTTGAATTATTTTGTTTATATGAATTATGTACTTGTATTTGATTTATTTGAATAATGAATTAAATTTAATAGATATTGTCACTTTTCAAATATTACATGATAGTATCTTGAGAGCTGGGAGCAATCAGCTCACGTCCCGGTATTTCCGCTGTAGGTTGGGGTGTGACAGATTGGTATCAAAGCTAGACTTAAGATATGTCGTTAGTGGTGCCATAGTAACATGCTTAGGAGCTCCATACGTGCTTATATGTTTGCCTTTATGTGTTCAAAATTAATTGTTTATAACTTTCCTTTGGTAAATTATTTTTTGCTTATTATTATATTGTCACACACACATACAACTCTGAGGCTATGCATCAACCTTTAAAGAAAACTTTTCTTAAAACCCTAGAACTCGTTTTACCGAAAAGCCTACTTAGACTTCTCCAATGGACCTGAAATTTTGTGTGTGACTTTTATATGTTATAAAAAGCTTATCTGAATTTTTCCAGAATTTTTCATGATGTTTAGCTATTTTTCACCATTTTTAGCCAAAACCGAGCATTAAATTCACCAAATATTCATCCTTTATCCAAAAATTACCAAAATTTCACAGATCTCATATTTTCATGTGTAGATCATCTCTGTGAAATTTCATGACCCAACTCTAAGTCTACCACAATCTGTCCAAATCACACAAATCATACGAAAAACCGAACTACCTTGTGTTTCTAGCTTTAAACCGTGAGGATCTCGCTTTCTAGCCTTTGCTAGCAACTAGATACAACACCTAAAAGCACAACAACACCACACCAAGCAAGTTATACCCACATCAGTCCATTTCTTTCATGGTTTCGGTTATGATAAAGAAACAAAGATTTTAACCGTAAAAATTCGTTTTTGACCCTTTTAACTCATTTCTTGGACCAAGATCCCTTGTATAACTTGTATACATCACTTGATCATGCAAGAATCGGTTCCATCTCGGGTTTTCACCCATTTTTCACTTGGAACCTCATTTTCTTGAAAATAACTCGAGAAAGGAAGGTGAACACGACTATAATCCGATCTTTACCTCGGTTTCTTGCTTAAAAACTTGGGTTTTTGGATGAATGTTGAAGAGAGGATGATGATCAAGAGTTTGTTGTTTGTAAAAAAAGAAAATGAAAGCCAAGGGTTGTAACCCCTTGGCCGATCGGTCCATTAGAGGGTGTGGGGTGGGGCCCACACCTTCATTCTTGGCCACACATTTGGATTGTGTAATCCGGATAATGTTGTGGATAATCTGGTTCAGTTCGTTTTTCGGTTAAACGTTTAATTCCGCTCAAAACGAGGCCTTAAAAATAAAATTTATATAAAACCGATTTAAAACCTTTAAAAACTTAAACCATGACATTTATTGACATAACACATCATATTGTCGGTAATTGTGCATCTTTTTCGGCTTGATCGATCGTCTCTTGCTTGGTTTGATGTTAAAGGTTTCGTTTATCGTACCGACGTACTAATAAATCGAAATCCTTTTTCTGTGCTATAATTCACTTATCCCGAAGCTTTAATACTTCGTACACATCACTAAACATTATATATTTCGTCTATAATGTAATCCCCGATTCGTTCGGGTTTCAATAACCGTTCATCGATTAATCGTAATTTCAATACGACTAGCTGTATATTCGAGTATAATTCGTACTGTGAATCTTATATACTCGTATAAACACATTATAATTCATATATTCAGTATTGAATAACACGTAAATAGTATATTCCGGCTAGGGTATACCTGAATTTGCTGGAATCGCTACATTCTCCCCCCGTTACAAAAATTTCGTCCTCGAAATTTTACACATCAACTACTTCCTTTTGCGGAAATAGGTGGGGATATTTCTTCCGAAATTCGTCCTTTCGTTCCCATGTATATTCTGGGCCTCGTAGCGAGTTCCATCTAACTTTGAACAACGAGATCTTATTGTGTCTAAGTTGTTTGATTTTCCCGTCTACTATTTCTATGGGCTCCTCTACAATGTTGAGCTTATCATTTATTTGGACACCCTCTAAAGGTAACACCGATGTCTCATCCGACAGACACCGTTTCATGTTCGACACGTGAAACACGTTGTGAACTGCACTCAGTTCATCAGGCAGTTCTAATCGGTATGCTACAGGACCGATTTTTGCAATAATGTCGAACGGTCCAATGTATCTAGGGGCTAACTTCCCCGCCTTCCCAAATCTGACTACTCCTTTCCAAGGTGATACTTTCAAATACACTTTATCACCTTTCTCAAATGATAACGGTTTTCTACGGGTATCGGCATAACTCTTCTGCCGATCCCGTGCGGCCTTCAGATTGTTCTTAATTTCAAGGATTTTGCTGTTCGTTTCCTGGACCAGATCTGATCTAATAACCTGTGTGTCGCCCACTTCCGTCCAGCAGAGTGGTGATCGGCACTTCCGTCCATACAATGCTTCGTAAGGTGCTGCCTTTATACTGCTATGGTAACTGTTATTATAGGAAAATTCAACGAGTGGGAGATGTTGATCCCAATTTCCCTTAAAATCCAGTACGCATGCACGAAGCAAATCCTCCAGTGTTTGGATGGTCCTCTCAGACTGACTGTCGGTCTGAGGGTGGTAGGCTGTGCTTAGATTAATACGCGTTCCCAGCGCTTCTTGCACAGCTTGCCAAAGTTTGGAGGTGAAATGGCTATCCCGATCGGAGATGATCGAGATGGGTATACCATGACGAGACACAATTTCATTTATATAAATCTGCGCAAGTCTCTCGGTGTTATAATTATTTCTAATCGGAATAAAATGTGCCGATTTGGTTAATCGATCCACGACTACCCAAATTGCGTCATGTCCTCGGGACGTCTTGGGGAGATGTGTCACAAAATCCATCGTGATCTGCTCCCACTTCCATTCAGGAATTTCCGGTTGTAGTAACATTCCCGAATGTTTCTGGTGCTCCGCCTTAACCCTCGCACACGTCGTACACTTGCCGACGTATGTGGCTATATCCTTTTTCATACCCGGCCACCAGTAGAACTCCTTCACATCCTTGTACATCTTATCCGATCCCGGATGTATGGAATATTTTGATTTATGCGCTTCGTCCATGATTAATTCACGAAGGTCGTGGAGGGTCGGGATCCAAATCCGATTTTTGAAATAGAGAATTTCGTCCACGCGCTGTTCGAAATTCTTCTCGTTACCGTAAAGTCCTTCTTTTTCCATTTGTTCCTCTTTCAACGCCTCGTGTTAAGCGACTCGAATCAAATCCGAAAGGTTCGACTGGACTATCATCCCCAACGCTCGCACTCGCAATGGCTTAACCCGATCCTTCCTACTCAAGGCATCGGCTACGACGTTAGCTTTGCCGGGGTGATAACGGATGTCACAGTCATAGTCGCTTAATAACTCGACCCATCTTCGTTGCCTCATATTCAGTTCTTTCTGATCGAATATGTGTTGCAAACTTTTATGATAGGTGAAGATGGTAAACTTTGTACCGTAGAGATAATGTCTCCATATTTTAAGTGCAAAGATAACTGCTCCCAGTTCTAAGTCATGAGTAGTGTAATTTTTCTCGTGTATTTTTAACTGTCGAGAAGCATAGGCTATGACCTTATTATTTTGCATCAACACGCATCCTAACCCTCTCCGGGATGCGTCACAATACACGACAAAACCATCGTCTCCGTCAGGGAGACTTAAGATTGGCGCTTGGCACAATCTTTGTTTTAGCGCTTGAAACGCCGTTTCCTGCTCTTCACCCCATTCATACTTTCGATCCTTTTGGGTCAGAAGGGTTAAAGGTTGGGCAATGCTGGAAAAGTTTTCTATAAATCGACGATAATATCCAGCTAAGCCTAAGAATTGGCGGATTTCCTTTGGCGATTTAGGCGCTTGCCAATTCTTAACTGCTTTAACCTTACTTGGATCAACGTGTATTCCTTGATGGTTTATAACGTGACCAAGGAATTGCACTTCTTGTAACCTGAAGTTACACTTGGAGAATTTTTCATACAACTTCTCCTGATTTAGAAGTTCTAAAATTAATCTTAAGTGTTGCTCGTGCTCTTCTTTACTCTTCGAGTATATCAAAATATCGTCAATAAACACGATGACGAATTTGTCGAGGTAGGGTTTACAGACTCGATTCATGAGATCCATGAACACTGCTGGCGCATTTGTTAGCCCGAAAGGCATAACTAAGAACTCGTAATGGCCGTAGCGAGTCCGGAATGCGGTTTTTGGGATATCCTCCTCCTGAATTCTAACCTGATGGTATCCCGATCTAAGATCAATTTTTGAGAAATACCTCGCACCTTGCAGTTGGTCGAAGAGGTCATCAATTCGGGGGAGAGGATACCTATTTTTGATTGTCAACTTGTTCAGCTCCCTGTAATCAATGCACATTCTAAGGCTCCCGTCCTTCTTTTTCACGAATAGTACAGGTGCACCCCACGGGGAATAACTAGGACGTATAAATCCTTTATCCAACAATTCTTGCAACTGATTGGATAATTCTTGCATCTCGGATGGTGCAAGTCGGTAGGGTGCTTTAGCAACAGGGCCAGCTTGAGGTAATAAATCGATTCTGAATTTGACCTGTCGGGTTGGCGGTAATCCAGGAAGTTCTTCTGGGAAAACTTGTGGAAACTCGCGTACCACCGGGATATCGTCCACCCGTTTTTCCTCAGGATCCGTGGCCGTCAGGCTCGCTAAGTATGCCACGCATCCCTGGCGTATATATTTTAACACCTTGAGGTGGGATATAAACGGTATCATATTGCCCGACTTCTCACCTTGCACTAATACCTCTTCGTCATCCGACACCCGGATCTTGACGATTTTCTTTTCACAGTTTATTTCTACCTTGTTACGTGCTAACCAATCCATTCCCACTATCACGTCGAAACTACCCAATTCTACTGGTAACAAGTCAATCAGAAAGGGTTGATCGTTCAGAATAAAAGGGCAATTCCGAAATATCTGATTAACTATCATGGTTTTACCGTTAGCTACTTCTACAGTATAAGGTTCTATGGTTTCACTAATCGGAAGGTTTGCTATTGATAGAAACTTGACAGAGACAAAACTTCTATCGGCGCCTGTATCAAATAATACAGAAGCGTAATGATCAGAGACGAGGAATGTACCTGTCACTACGCTGGGGTCCTGGCGTGCTTCGTTCGCCCCCAACACAAAAGCTCGGCATCTTGCCGGATTGGACGACGATGCCTGACCCACTGCTTGTCTCCCATTTCCTCCCTGGTTCAGCCTCGGACAGTTTCTCTTGAAGTGATCTGTGCTGCCACATTCAAAGCAAGCACGGCTAGTGGTCATCATTTGGTTTCCTTGTGGGTTTTGTTGTCGGGTTGGTTGGGTCCTAAATGGCTGCGCACGGATAGGTTGCGGTTATCGGTTCAGATTGTTCAGGGTTGTCCTACAACTCGTTGCGTAGTGCCCATTCCTGCCACACCGGTGGCACACTACCTCCTTGCACACGCCACCATGCTGGCAACCGCATTTCCCACATTTAGGGAACGTCCCTTTCTGCGATTCCTGCCTTCCGCCTGAACTAGTCATGGTGTAGTTCTGGGCAGCGGGCCTAGCTCGTTTACTTTGCTGCTTCTCCCGGATCCTATTGTCATACATACCTCGCTTTCCCCCAGCAGACTCTCCTGCCACCTTCAGTGACCCCACCTCACGAAATCGTATGTGACGATACCAGCTTGCGTCACCACACTCTCAAACGTCTGGTGTCCCCCAGAGTTGACTATACTCCTTACTAGTGGAGTTAGTCCCCATATATAACGCTCAACCCTCTTTGACTCTGGGGTGACCAACCATGGCACTAATCGCTACAATTCATTAAATCGGTTTGTATAACCTAAGTGGTCTGCCCCCTGCATCTCCAGGTTCCACAATTCATTTTCTAACTTTTGCAGTTCGTTTTTCGGGCAGAAATGTTCCAGCACGAGAGCCTTGAGCTCTGTCCAGGTCATGCGGTTTGTCGCCGCCTGACCGCGAGTCTGTACTATGGTGTTCCACCATGTCAAGGCATGGTCCGTGAACGTGCAGGTAGCATACTTAACAACGTAATCCTCAGGGCAGTTGCTGATGTTCACAACAGCCTCTATTTTCTCAATCCACTTAACCAACCCATTGGGTCCCTCAGTTCCGCTAAATTCTAGGGGTTTGCACAACATAAAGTCTTTGATCGAACATCCCCTGGATGCAGGAATCTGTTCAGTACGGTTCGTCTCTACAGTAGGTATAGGGCCATTACTGTCTGTAACGACCACCCTAGGTGGTGCGTCATTACTCGGAATCGTGTTATCATTCTGCGGAGGATTAGCATTTTGTTCCCCGTCATTATTGGTGGTCGTTTGATTGCTCGGAGGGGTTGGATTGGCCGAATTGTTAATACTGGCGGCGATGCGCGATACTATATCCGGTATCGCCGCCTCTAACTGTTGAGCAATCAAACGACTCACGTCCACTTCCGACAATTGGGCTGAACGTTTTGGTGCCATTCTACACAACATCAAGAAAATATATATAATTAATACAAGTCCCAATCATAAAACACAACAAACATTCCATTCATTAACAAACATTAGTACATATTACATCCCTGTCAGTTCACATACTTTTCCTGTCATCATTACATAAGTTAAGTTTTCCTACATAGGGCCTATGTCGGCATCATCTCGACATAACCCACAATGGGTCAGTGCTTGAATGATACCCAAAAGTATCTATAACGATATACCCCAAAAGAGACCCTCCTAAGGGCCAGTGGTTGTATTATAACTACCCAAGATTCACTCTATGTTAGCATCACCATTAACTGCTTACACAGAGTATCAAAAAGCGGCCCCTGACTACCACCACCCTAACATGATCTAATCACGGTGGTATACCAACCACACCAACACCGCCGCCATCCCCACAATGACTGCCATTAAACCCCGGATCCGTGTTTCCATCCGGTCAATCAACCCCAGGGAGTAGGCGTCCTCCCTCCTCAGCTGCGCGATCGCATGCTGGCTGTCCAGTATGCAATCCACCAAGTGATTCCTCCTCTGAATACCCACCGTCAAGGCGGTGGTGTGCTCATTCATCCGCTCGGTGAGCACCCGGAGCCACGCCGCCTCGGTGGAGGGACGCTCATCCCTCACTGGCCTGGGGGTACCCCACACAGGTGGCGGCACAGGCCCGGGCTGGGGGCGGGAGGACTCGCCTCTGTGGTAAGTGGATCTGGGTGGGGTAAAAGTAGGTGGAACATACGGGACACTGATCCGCGCCGTGAGGCGGGGACCGGGTCTGGGAGTGGTGAGGGTGACCTGAGGTGCGGGTGGGGTGGGAGACCTGGTAACCCTAGCAGGGGAGGACAAGCTAGCACTCCTAAGGCTAGTCTCAGAAGGCTCGGTGCTGGAAGCTAAGCGTACACTCCTAGAGTCCCCGGAACTGGCCTCCTCCGGGTCCTCCTCTACAGATAAACTTCGTGATCTTGACATGCTTACCTGTACACAAGTTAGCAAACATATAGTCCTTTTCATAATGTAAATCCTAATTAAATTAATATACACACATTTATACCACCTTGTCACATAAAAATATTATCATATACTTACACATATGTTGCTGATTTTACCTATTAAAGTCCCCCGTGACTTCCCCTGAATTCCCTCGTGCAGACAAGTCTGTTATTACGTTCCGGACCATAATAACTCACTTGTCCATCCAAATTCATCCAGACCTCGTCACAATAATTTATTAGTTGATATTCAGATCCTATAACACTTGAGCTACTGGTTATATTTTAGGTATCTTTTAAAGACATCCTAATTCTTTATAACCAATGGCTCTGATACCAAGTTCTGTAACACCCCGTAACCGCAGCGGAAACGTACACGGGATGCAACAGACACATCTGATATCAACAGCATTGTTTATAAAGAAAACACCACTACATTAATTTAAACGAATTACATTGTTCCGAGTTTCGTTACCATCTAGGTGTTATCACATAAGTTTTACCGATAGTACATTAACATATTTAATGCAAAATATAGATCCTTAATCTTCCACAAAATAGCACACATCATCAAGCACGTATCACTCATTCCAATTTGGGTGTACCTAGAAAGCATGTAAAGAAAACGGGTCAACTACGAATAGTTGGTGAGTTTCACTGATTTAAATAAACATTGACAATTTATTATAATATATCATATGTTAGCGATGTAATTATGCTGAGCCCACAAGTGAAACCTCTGACTATCACACACAATCCCCGTGGCATATCCCCCGCCCATGGACCCGTGACATATCCCCCGTCCACGGAACTGCCCCAAACCGCTATGTCTAACATTACATAGCAAAATATATATAGCACCCAAAATAGACATGTGCAACTGGCTGGGAAACATCAGCAAATCCATGCCGGACCAGTTGGGTTTGTCAGACCAATAGTACTATTCACACTCTACCGGCTTTTAGCTAATCACTCGTGTTGCGGGGCCTTACAATGTTAGCAACTCAGACAATTACCATCTTAGTACATTTCCGTACGATTCCCGTACAATAGAACATATATAAATACATTCATTTCCATGCGATCAGCATGTACTTAAACACTTTGATAAAAACATGCTTTCCGCCCCGGGAAAATATTTAAAACAGTTCAATAAAAAGGGGCTCGTGAAAACTCACCTTTTTGGTGAGCAGAGATGTAATACTGTGCACGGCTACTTGTCCGGATCTGTAATACGATCCCTAAGTCGTTACTACACAATTTCTATTAATATATCTTAAATTCGTGTTAACCGGTACGTCCGGGGACACTGTTAACCCAGTACCGTACACGATCCGGGGACAATGTTAACCCCGATACATTTCTCAGGACTTAGATTGTGATATCACTTAGAGTTCTTTAGTCAAAACTACCATTAGTTTGTTTTCTCGTTTTGCGTGCATAGCACGGTTATTCGCCTTTATGTTTTCAAAAATGAGTTTGGCCACATACGACCCGAAAATAGTTGTTACTGATATTTTAATTAAAGTGGTGAAATTAGAGCTCGGTTTAGACACCCCGTTTGGCCGCGGGACCCGTTTCCGTCTTTAATATACCGGAAACGACTAAATCGGGTAAAATTACCCAAATCATCCGAATTATTTTCGGATGATTTATTTTTACTTGACTAACTTAGTTTCCTGAAAATAGTTCATTTTCATTTTTAAGGTTTTTATACACCAGTCAGTTACTGATATTTTAATTAAAGTGGTGAAATTAGAGCTCGGTTTAGACACCCCGTTTGGCCGCGGGACCCGTTTCCGTCTTTAATATACCGGAAACGACTAAATCGGGTAAAATTACCCAAATCATCCGAATTATTTTCGGATGATTTATTTTTACTTGACTAACTTAGTTTCCTGAAAATAGTTCATTTTTAAGGTTTTTATACACCAGTCAGCTCGCTTAGGCGAACTTTGCCGGTTTACACGTTTTAAGCTTTAAAAGTTTGTTTTTAAGTTCCATTTAGCACAAATAAATATCCGTTTAGTCTCGGATCTTGAAATTTTGCACAAATTAGTTTATGACAGTAAGGAATTTTATAAAAATATTTCCAGAATTAATTTTTATGTTTAACATTTATTTATCTATTTTTAAACGTCATTTAAACACCAAATATGCCGAAAGTACCAAACGACCTTAGAAAAATCCCAAATTTTTCTGGGATGACTCCTGCCATCCACATAGTTCCCAGTAATTTTTACAGAACCAAAAACTCATTTCTCATGCCATTTTCACCAAAACCGAGCTAGAAAACCCTAGAACTCGTTTTACCGAAAAGCCTACTTAGACTTCTCCAATGGACCTGAAATTTTGTGTGTGACTTTTATATGTTATAAAAAGCATATCTGAATTTTTCCAGAATTTTTCATGATGTTTAGCTATTTTTCACCATTTTTAGCCAAAACCGAGCATTAAATTCACTAAATATTCATCCTTTATCCAAAAATTACCAACATTTCACAGATCTCATATTTTCATGTGTAGATCATCTCTGTGAAATTTCATGACCCAACTCTAAGTCTACCACAATCTGTCCAAATCACACAAATCATACGAAAAACCGAACTACCTTGTGTTTCTAGCTTTAAACCGCGAGGATCTCGCTTTCTAGCCTTTGCTAGCAACTAGATACAACACCTACAAGCACAACAACACCACACCAAGCAAGTTATACCCACAATCAAGCCATTTCTTTCATGGTTTCGGTTATGATAAAGAAACAAAGATTTTAACCGTAAAAATTCGTTTTTGACCCTTTTAACTCATTTCTTGGACCAAGATCCCTTGTATAACTTGTATACATCACTTGATCATGCAAGAATCGGTTCCATCTCGGGTTTTCACCCATTTTTCACTTGGAACCTCATTTTCTTGAAAATAACTCGAGAAAGGAAGGTGAACACGACTATAATCCGATCTTTACCTCGGTTTCTTGCTTAAAAACTTGGGTTTTTGGATGAATGTTGAAGAGAGGATGATGATCAAGAGTTTGTTGTTTGTAAAAAAAGAAAATGAAAGCCAAGGGTTGTAACCCCTTGGCCGATCGGTCCATTAGAGGGTGTGGGGTGGGGCCCACACCTTCATTCTTGGCCACACATTTGGATTGTGTAATCCGGATAATGTTGTGGATAATCTGGTTCAGTTCATTTTTCGGTTAAACGTTTAATTCCGCTCAAAACGAGGCCTAAACGGTCGTTTTTCGGCTTAAAAATAAAATTTATATAAAACCGATTTAAAACCTTTAAAAACTTAAACCATGACATTTATTGACTTAACACATCATATTGTCGGTAATTGTGCATCTTTTTCAGCTTGATCGATCGTCTCTTGCTTGGTTTGATGTTAAAGGTTTCGTTTATCGTACCGACGTACTAATAAATCGAAATCCTTTTTCTGTGCTATAATTCACTTATCCCGAAGCTTTAATACTTCGTACACATCACTAAACATTATATATTTCGTCTATAATGTAATCCCCGATTCGTTCGGGTTTCAATAACCGTTCATCGATTAATCGTAATTTCAATACGACTAGCTGTATATTCGAGTATAATTCGTACTGTGAATCTTATATACTCGTATAAACACATTATAATTCATATATTCAGTATTGAATAACACGTAAATAGTATATTCCGGCTAGGGTATACCTGAATTTGCCGGAATCGTTACAACAACTGTCATACGACCGACGCATTAGGTTGTTTTAAACCGAATTCACGGTGGTTTGTGGCTAAATTCGGTCTTTTCCTATTATTGTGTTTTGATATTTAATTGGTTAGTTGGGTGAAAAATCCATGAAACCCTTGTGAACATTGTGTGTGTATCAATTAAATGACTAATTGCGACTTGTTTATTTGTTTTATTTTATCACATTCGGAGAGGTCCATCATAATCACATTACAATATGATCATACGACTGCCGCTCATGGTTAGATTGTTTATACTCAAAATAACAATTTTGCACTTTTATATATTTATTGTAATAAAACTGGTGACTTTCTCACTTACTCCGTGTTGACAAATATTTGTTATTTTTTACGCATTCGCAGGTTATCAGTTGGTTTGAAGTCAAGATGAAGAATACTTAGAGATACATTTAAGATTTAAAATTTATTACAAGACTGTTTGTTTTTAGTTTGGGATTGTTTTGGAATTTCTTTCGAATTTGATGTACTTGGATGATATTTGGTAATTTAAAATAATTAATTAGATATTGTCACATTTTAATTGCATGATAGTATCTTGTGAGCTGTGAACCAATAGTTCACGCCCGACATTTCCGACGTAGGTTGGGGTGTGACATTATTAGCAAGATCCGGTCTTTTAAAAACCGGTTCAAACCAGCCGATTGAACTGGTTAAACCGATTTCGCATAACAACCGGTATTTTTGGCCGGTTTGCTAGAACATCGTACCGGCGGTTTTCGTCTAAAATACCAGTTTTTACCGGCAAACCGGTTTATGTCCAAGAAATTGTTGATATTTACGCCCTGCTTGCGGTGCGCGCATATAATGTATATATGTGTGAACCCTCGGGTGGGCAAAAGTAAAATTGCACTAATTTTGATGTTATTTTACTAATCTCGTGAAAATAACGTTAAAAGTGGCGGAAGGTTAATCAGGCATCATGTGGTGGCGTCGATAGTCGAAAGACAAGGGCACATGCACCAATCAGCCGGTGTCCCGATGATTGAGTGCTATGTGCCTTATGTCCAAGGCTTGATGCAAAACTACTCTCGAGCCGGGGGTCTCACCGGAAGCAGCCTCTCTATCCCTATGGGATAGAGGTAAGGCTGTCTACATCTTACCTCTCTATCCCTATGGGTCTGAGAGGTAAGCCTCTCAGACCCTACCATATCATTGCTATTGGTGGGATATACTGAGTACGATGATGATGATGATGAAATTGTTGATATTTGCGGCCCATGTTTTTTTCAAAATTACTTTTAACCTAACAATTAACATTCAACGTGTAAACATTAGGACTACTTTTTAAAAAATTGAGTGCTTTTGCTTTATTTTTTTAATATGGATTTACTTTTGAATTATTTTTTGTTATGGAATAATTTACTTTTTGGGTTATTTTCGGATTGAAGTTACATTTATATGAAATTATAAGGTAAAGTATTCAACCGGTTGAACCTTCCGGTATAACCCGGTTCAACCGGTTGTACCAATTTTTAGCCCAATCCGGTACAAGTAAAATACCGGTTTTTAAAACATTGGCAAGATCAATCGGAAACCACAAGGATGGACTCTTGGTGCATCCCGTCGTCTTTAGTATCTCCCATTGACTTCAAGAACTCCATGTCCTAGTCCTCGGTTTTTCCTTAAGGTCTTATTCATTACAATATTCTACTAATACATATAATGAAAAAGTAAACCCTACCTATTACAATTTTGAACCATCAAAATGGCCAAAATACCATAAAAATAAAAACTAAAAGTAATACAACTTTTGAACCATTCATATGGCCAAAACCAAAAACAATCAACCAAATGCACAAGGTCCGGCTGTAAGGCCCCGTTACCGGTAGCCCTACTTTCGTGTTGGATTTACTCATAAACATAGTTCTTACAAATCAGAGTTCATTAAAACTTTCGCGGAATATAAAAACTTTCATAAAACATTTCATAACAAAACACGTCTTGTCTTAAAACATCATTTTGTCTTTCAAAATTAACGAAACATTAAACTTAAACGTCTTGAGTCTTCCGATGCCAGCCTCTTATTCAGTGCCACGTGTCTCCTCAAGCGAGCTGCCTCATCCTACTCACCTGCGTGCATACTAAAAGTCAGCTACGCTGAGTGAGTTCTAGTTAATCGAACGCCATACACATACATACATATCCGTAGATACATATCCATACTTCACTAGTTACCCTTCTGTTCTACGTACATACTTGCTACCATACATACATACATATCTACAATCACTAACCTCAGTCTACCGAGAGTACGTTCATAGTCCGCCGTCTATACCTGTACTCAGGGTCGTGAACACGTACAAGGTCCGCAGTCCTTACCTATGTTCACCATTTATGGTACGTACAAGGTCCGCGGTCCTTCCCTATACCATCATACATCCACAACACGTACAAGGTCCACAGTCCTTCCCTATGTTGCAACCTAATTCATAGCACGTACGAGGTCCGCAGTCCTCCCCTATGCTACAATTACAGCACGTATAAGGTTCACAGTCCTTTCCTATGCTGAAATACATCCACAACACGTACAAGGTCCACAGTCCTTCCCTATGTTGCAACCTAATTCATAGCACGTACGAGGTCCGCAGTCCTCCCCTATGCTACAATTACAGCACGTATAAGGTTCACAGTCCTTTCCTATGCTGAAATACATCCACAACACGTACAAGGTCCACAGTCCTTCCCTATGTTGCAACCTAATTCATAGCACGTACGAGGTCCGCAGTCCTCCCCTGTGCTACAAATACAGCACGTATAAGGTTCACAGTCCTTTCCTATGCTGACGCCTATCTACATTACGTATAAGGTCCGCAGTCCTTATCTACGCTTACATCTATCATCTACATCACGTATAAGGCTCGCAGTCCTTAACTACTGTTGGTGCATAGATGTCAGTAGTTCATATGTCTAATGTCTGTAATCGAGTCTATAATATTGTTTGTGTATTTGTTTGTAAAAGCGAAGTTGTTGACAAGTTCGCTTAGGCGAACTTGTTAACCAAGCGAAGTTGTTGACAAGTTCTCCTAGGCGAACTTGTTGAACGAGCGAAGTTATAGACAACTTCGCCTGAGGTGAAGTTGTCGTGTATTTATATAGGCTTCGGGTTTACTGTTTAGTGTTGATCGAGTCGGTTATTTACGTGTAATTAAGTAAGTCTATAGACGTGAGGTCGAGAGTCTGTAAGTATCTCGGTTTGAGTTATCAATATAACGTGTGGTTGTTAGTATCGTGTTCGTGTGTTCGTGAGCTTATATTCTACGTCCGTAACGATCTACACAGGGATTCCGCACCTGTGTATATCGGGATATCTCGTGTGATCCGTCCAGGGAACCTACAATTGGTATCAGAGCATTTGCTCGATTGTGTGGTTCGGGATATTCACGCGGGTGTAGAATTCGTCTCATTTCGGGTATTACCGGGACGAGTTTGTGGTGTTTTTGCTCATTCTAGGCTCCTACCAGTGTGTTTAAGCCTTTAAACCGTCAAAATCGTCGTTAAAATCCGATTTTCAGATCTGCAGAAAGTTTCAGTTCGTCAGGCGAAGTTGCTGTTCATCAGGTGAAGTTGCCGTCAGGATTCGTAGGGTTTCAGCGAAGATATAAGGAGAAGCGAAGTTATTCACAACTTCCCCTACCTCCTCAACTTCGCCTAACTCAGCGAAGTTCTTCTCAAGTTCGCCTAGTTCAGCGAAGTTCTCTTCAAGTTCGCTTACTTTCTAAGTTCGCTTAGCCTAAGCGAAGTTATTCTCAACTTCGCCCAGTTACGCGAATTTAAGGAGGATCCAGCGAAGTTATTACTTAAGCGAAGTTATCCTTAACTTCGCCTACAGTACTGTTACGAAGAAATTTTTTAACTTCGCCCCTTTTCAGAATTTTTCGGGTTTCTTAGTCTTCAAGAAGGATGTCGTCGATCAACATTTCGGAGCTTGTCAAGATGGAAGTTGAAGCGGGGTCAGCTACAAAGGCCCCAAGGTTGCTGAAGGGAACCGATTTTGTCGCGTGGAAGGATCGGTTCATACAGTATGTTAAGTACCAGGATGCGAAAATGTGGGTATGCATCCAAGATGGATATATTCCACCGATCATGGAGTATGAGGGTCGAGACCAAATCAAGAAATACAGTAAAATGGAAGAGGAGGAGAAGAAGATGTATGAAGCCGAGAGCAAGGCTCATGCTGCAATCACAATGGCTCTTCCACAGGAGATCCTCCATACATTCAGAAAGTATACATCAGCTAGAGAGCTTTGGGAAGCTCTTGAGAGCAGATTCGAAGGAAATGTAGGCATTCGGGCTTCAAAGATAAAGTTGCTCAAGACTCAATTTTCAGTCTTTAAGTACTTAAAGAACGAATCTCTTGATGATATTATCACTCGATATTATCATCTAATGACTGAACTGAGTAACTACTCCATTTCCTACCGAGAAGAAGAGATTGTGGAAAAACTTCTCGATGCTCTCCCACCTAAATGGGAGATGTATACTATGCTAATGAGGGAAGACAAGGACTTCCCTACTTATGATCTTGAAACCACTGTCAACAAGCTCAGAACTTTTGAGCTTAATATGGTAAGAAAAGAAACTTCTATGGATCAGGTTCAAGATCCAGGCATGTACGGTGCTAAAGTAAACTCCAATTCGAGTTCAAAGACTGATTCTGCCGCCTACTACTCGAAGGGTGAGTCGGGTGCCAATTCTTCACAGGAGGGGCAAGTGTCAGTAAACTCAAATGGGGATGTTTGCTTTGTTGCGGGTGGATCAAGTGGTACTCAACAGACAGCAAGCAAGATTAGTGGATCTTCAAGTTCCTCAAGCAATAATTTCTCTAAGATGCCAATGAGCGTCAAATCTGCTGAAGAGCAGTTTGGCCTCTATGCTTCATTTATTGCTTCATATGAAAACTATATTTAAGGAAAGGTGGTTGATCCAGCGATTCTAGATGAAGACTATGACCAGATCGATGCTGATGATCTGGAGGAGATGGATTTACAATGGCAGATGGCCATGATAGTGAGGAGAGTGAAGAAGTTCATGAGAAAGACGGGGAGAAAGTTTGTTGGTGGCAGGCCAGGGTTCGACAAGTCTAAGGTGAGGTGCTATAACTGTCAACAAAACGGGCACTTTGCCAAAGATTGCAGAAACGAGAGAGTTGAACGTGGTCAGGGCCGGTCTGCACAGTACACTGGGAATAATAAAGAAGTCAATGCCATGCTGTCCAGAGAAGCAGGTGAATACAACTGGAACCTGCATTCGAATGAAACTGGTGAACAGGCAAATATGGCTAAGGTTGAGAATGAAGAACGTGAGAAGACTACCGGAGAAGAGAAAGCTACTGGTAAGGAAAAAGCTTTCATGGCAGATAACAATGATCAAGTCTCCGAGGTAAGTTCTAAATCTATTTGTACTAAATACGAGAATTTGTCTGAGCAACTTGCTACAATAACTGATCAGTATGTTCGTTTAGATGCTGAATTTAAAACTCTTAAAGAAGATCATCACTTTATGAAAGCAAGAGAAAACAGTTACAAAGTTAAAATAAAAGCATGTGAAAAAGATGTTAAAAGCTTAAAAACAAAACTTGCTGAAAAAATTGAAGTAATTGATCTAAGTTATGAGGTTTTAGAAGAAAAGACTAAACTGATTGCTGAACGAGAAAAGCAGATTGCTGACCACCAGGTGAAAGTGGTGGAACTGAACCGAAAACTTGAACAGTTCAGAAATTCCTCAGCTATTCTTGATCACCTTGTTAGTGATCAAGGTACCTCTACAAAGAGGGGAGGAATTGGTTATCATGAGGTTCCACCACCTTATAACCATAATTACACTTTTAACCCTAGTGTTCAGAAATCTGTTGATTTTGAAGTTCCTCAGACAGTTCCAATCAAGGTTACGAGTTCAGAACCAAGTGTTAGTAGTGGCGAAACGAGTTCGCCTGTTTCAAGTGTGAATATTTCTGTTACGAGTCCAGTCTCATCGGATTCGGATAAGTTGTCCGAATCGGGTAAGACAAAAGAGAAGGTAGTGTTACCTACTGGTGGAGAAAAAGATAAAACTTCTAAAAAGAGTACTCCACTCAACCCGTACGTCCCACCTTATGTGAGACGAACGACCGGTAACACTGCCTCGACATCCAAAACAACCTTTGAAAAGAAAATGGAGTATATGTGTTGTTTTAGATGTAATAAGTTAGGACATCTTGTTGCAGATTGTCCTCTGATGCCGAAATTCAGAGGCGTGAGGCCTATTAAAACTGAGCATAAGTCTACTGGTAATTTTAATACTGTTAAAAATGAAAACCCTTTAAAGTTCCGAAATGTAACTAATTCAGGTTTTCACAGAAACAAACCTCAGTTTAACAATGCTAATAACCAAACCACAAGATATAATACTTTCAATGTACATAGGTTTGGAAGGCCTCACACTCAATTTCCAAGGAGATTTCCTAATAGGACTGACAGGAATTATCCAAATGCTAACTTTGGAAAGCAGAAGTACGGGATGTATAGATCCAAGACCAATTGGTCTTGGGTCCCTAGATTCTAATCATTTGCTTTATTGTGCAGGAACAGTTGAACAGGGCTGCCCACAGTCTTTGGATTGTAGATAGCGGCTGTTCCCGGCACATGACGGGCAACAAATACTTGTTGCACGACTTAAAACCTGTTCAAGGAGCGAGAGTTAGTTTTGCTGGTGAAAGTGGAGGAAGAATTACTGGAAAAGGAACGGTGTCCAACGGGAAAATAACTCTTGAAAATGTTAACTTTGTAGAAGAGTTGAAGCATAATCTGCTGAGTGTGTCGCAGATTTGTGATAAGGAGTATACTGTTCATTTCACGAAGAATGAGGCGATCGTGTTGAAGCCTGGTTTTCAGATACCAGACGAGTGGATAGTGACGAAAGCTCCACGTGATACAAACACTTATGTGATGGATATGAGGTCTACTGAAATGGCCACGGGAGAATCATGTTTAATGACGAAAGCAAGCGAATCGGAATCCGAACTATGGCACAGGAGGATGGGGCACATTCATCTTCGGAAGATGAACCACATTGTCAGGAATGGACTTGTGATGGGCGTTCCCTTGAAAAGTTTTAACTTTGAAGACAAATGTATTGCATGCAAGAAGGGAAAGCAACACAAGAAATCCCATCTCACCAAGAAGGTCAACTCTATTGCCAGTACTCTAGAACTGCTTCACATGGATCTCTTCGGTCCAGTGAATGTACAAAGTCTAGGAGGTACTTCTTACTGCTTGGTGATCACTGATGACTACTCGCGATATTCGTGGGTATATTTTCTGAAATCGAAAGATGAGACGGCTCAAATGGTGAAGAATTTGATTACCAAAGTTGAGAACGTCATGAGTAAAACAGTTAAGTTCATCAGAAGTGACAATGGGGCGGAGTTCAAGAATTTTGAAATGGAGATCTTCTGTCTTCAGAAAGGAATTGAACATCAATACAGCGCTCCGTATACTCCGCAACAGAATGGAGTGGCTGAAAGGAAGAACCGAACTTTAATTGAAGGAGCCAGAACTATGCTGGCAGATTCGAAGCTTCCTGTGATGTTTTGGGCTGAAGCAGTCGCTACAGCCTGCTATGTTCTGAATAGAGTGTTAACCGTTAAGAGACTTGGTAAAACGTGTTACGAGCTTATGCATGGAAGGAAGCCCAACTTGAGTGGTCTTGAACCATTCGGGTCCCCTTGTTCGATCTTGAAGAAAAATTCTAAATTTGGGGAAGTAGCCGATGAAGGAATATTAGTCGGTTATGTTGTTGGTACTCCCAACAGACGTGTCTTCAATACTTCGACTTGCAAGGTGGAGGTGGTGTGTAACACTGACATCACAAGTTACCAACCGCCAAAACCTAGCAATGGACCTGCTGAGCTTTTCGACTATGTTAAGCTTTTTAAGTCGTTTAACGTACCGGATTTGGAGATTTCTGAAGAAGAAGAAAGAGCTGCGACGAAGATGATACTCGATGAGGAAGAAAATCTATTGCAAAGACAGCTGATTGAAAAATGTCAACCTTCCTCATCAAACACTATCGGTACCCCTGCTGCCTCAACTGAAGAAGAATTTATCAATCCATTTCACTCTCAGCATGAAACAACCATTGATGAGATCTCTTCTAATTTGGAAGATAATTTGCATGTCGGTTCTGTTCCGACCACGAGAATTCATAAAGATCACCCTTTGGATAATGTGATCGGTGATGTGTCCTCAGGTGTACAAACGAGAAGTAGCTTGAATGAACATACCTGTGTTTATACAAGCATTAAGGAGACAGGAATAATCGATGAATGCCTGTATACCTGCTTTATAAGCCAGATTGAACCGAAGAATTATCAAATGGCTTTAAAGGACAACTCGTGGGTCGAAGCCATGCAAGAAGAGTTGGCTCAATTCGAGAAGATGGAAGTTTGGACTTTGGTTGAAAAACCAAAGAATGTGCATGCGATAGGCACAAAATGGGTGTTCAAGTGCAAGAGAGATGATAAGGGGATCATTATAAGAAACAAGGCGAGGCTTGTCGTGAAAGGTTTTAATCAACAAGAGGGGATTGATTATAACGAAGTGTTCGTTCCTGTCACTAGGTTGGAAGCCATAAGATTGTTTTTGGCGTTTGCTGCTTATGAAAAGATGAAGGTGTTTCAGCTAGATGTGAAGAGTGCGTTTTTGAATGGGAAAGTTGATGAGGTTGTGTATGTTGAGCAACCTCCGGGTTTTCCTGACCCAGACTATCCAGATCACGTGTACAAGTTGAGCAAGGCGTTGTATGGATTACATCAGGCACCTCGTGCCTGGTATGCAACTTTATCGGATTACTTGCTCGAGAATGGTTTTGAAAGAGGAAAAATTGATAGCACGTTGTTCTTCAAAAGAGATGGAAGCGACATCCTGCTGGTACAAGTCTACGTGGACGACATTATTTTTGCTGCATCAAAAGTCTCCATGTGTCAGGAGTTTGAAGCCGTCATGAAGAAAAGGTTTGAAATGAGTGCTATGGGTGAACTAACTTTCTTTCTAGGATTGCAGGTTGATCAGAGGAAGGACGGGATGTTCATTCATCAGACGAAGTATGTTCATGATGTGCTCAAGCGCTTCAGGATGGAGGACAGTTCTCCATATGATACTCCAATCTGCGTCAATCACAAATTGGGTGCTGAAGTAGACGGTGATGCAGATGTGGACCCAACTCAATATCGGGCGATAATAGGTTCTTTAATGTACTTAACTGCATCTAGGCCTGATATAATGTTTGATGTTTGTCTTTGTGCACGTTTTCAGGCAAATCCAAAAGAATCTCATTTGAAAGGTGCAAAGAGGATACTGCGGTATCTCAAGGGCAAGCCGAAGCTGGGTTTGTGGTACCCGAGAGGAGGAGACTTAGAGCTGGTCGCTTACACAGACTCTGATTATGGAGGGTGCAATCAGAGTCGGAAGTCAACAACAGGAGGATGTCAGTTTCTTGGTGGCAGATTGGTGTCGTGGCAATGCAAGAAGCAGACTTCAGTCGCAATTTCAACCTGTGAGGCAGAATACATGGCAGCATCCAACTGCTGCTCTCAGGTTCTTTGGATACAACAACAGTTGCGCGACTATGGTCTGAATTTCTTACTCACTCCTATTTGCATTGATAACACAGCTGCTATCTCAGTAACTAACAATCCCGTGAAACATAGTAAAACTAAACACATTGACATACGTCATCATTTCATACGAGATTGTGCTGAGAAGAAACTGATAATTCTTGAAAAGGTGGATACGCTTGATAATTTCGCTGATTTATACACTAAAGCGTTTGACAAATCCAGATTTCAAAACCTTATTGAACTGAATGGGATGATCAATCCCGAGTAACCATACTTTTCTTGTGATATTAAAAAAAAAAAAAAAAAAAAAAACGTCACTAATCGCTTAAAAATATGTCGGTTACATCAGTTTGATGGACTTGTCTTCGGATATGTTTTGGTCCTCATTTTCTACTTGTAGATTTTGAGGATAGCCATTAACCAGATTACTGATAGTGACCGGGGCGGTTTATGATAAGTTTTTCATTCTTTTGCTTAAAATTAGTCGATCATACTTAGTTAGAAGGACACATTCTAGTATGTGGTCGGTCCAGCCGATCCATTGGATCTTCGGGATAGCCGTTTACCTGAAGACTTTGTTTTGGTTGGGGCGATTAATGTTAAAATTTAGAAAGAAAAAGGGAAATGAAATTATTTTTCAAGTCTGTTACTTCGTAAGAAGTTCGTTAGCTATGTTAAACGGAAAATTGATCCAACCTTGGAAAATGATAGTATACTAATTCTGTGTGCTTAGCTAGTGAAGTTATTAGGCTTAAAAGGCTTTAGGACAATCATTGTATGTCATGGTAACTTTTAATGGTGCGTAAAAGTAGATGTGATACAAACTAAATTTACTTGATTTTACGTGGAAACTCCTTAAGAGTTTTGCGTGTCTTCATATATATCTTTTCGAATGATAGGCAGAAAAGCGATTACCCAGTCATACACGAGCCCATGTGTGTTCTGATTCCCGTGAAGATAGCATTTCAAGATACTGCAGTGATCCAGATTCGGGACTTGCAGTTAATTTCTACTTTGAAGTCTATGTTTATTTGAAAAAATATATATATATATATATATATATATATATATATATATATATATATATATATATATATATATATTTGGAGTTATTGAAACATATTAGTGATGATAAAATCAAGACTTCTCAATCTTAGAGTAAGAAGAAGAACGGGAAACAGATGAAGAGTATTTACAACTTAATCAGACACTATGGGTCGAAGTCAATTCGGGGTGACTTGGGGAAAGCCAAATACGCTTTGGGGATAGATAGGAGGCATCAATATTTTTGAGTTGTTGCCCACTTAAATTTTGAGGCATAATTGAACCTAACTCGTATCACAGAAACGATGAAAACCATCTTAAGTTATACCTGCTTACAACCTGTCTCTATATGTCATAATACAGCTAAACACGGATCTATGTGACAATCACGTATTTAGTATGATTCCTGTTCGGATCTTTTCTAAAACGTAGCAGTCCCTATCGAGACTGAAATTTGATCCCTTATACTTTAAATTTTTTAAGTTTTTGTACTTAGATAGTTTTATGATTTATTAACTGGTTACTTAGAATTGATCATGTCATTTATTTCTTCTAGGAAAGTTTTATAACTTAATTGGAAAATTGTTAAAATTATAAGGTTTGATTTTGTAAATATATAGGCGATGTTGTTGAACAGGCGAAGTTGTGGTTAACTTCGCCTAGGCGAAGTTATCCGTAACTTCGCCTGTATAACTCCGCCCATATATAAGGATTATCAACAGTCAAACTGTTCATTAATATCAGCGAACTTACATCCACATTCAAACTGATTCTTCCGGCGAACTTGTTATTAACCTCGATTACGTGTTATTTATTCCGATTTTCACACCGATCAAAGGTTCGAGATATTGTTTTATCATATATTACAAGTTCTTTCATGCTAATCAAGGGTCGTTTCGACCCGGTTATTAACCTCGAACCATCGGTTTTGAAACCGATCTTCATAACTGGTGTTTTTACGTGTTGAACACTATACTGATCGTTAACATGTCCTTATAACTTGTGGTTAACAGTACTTAATCGTCTAAAACTAGCCGAATCATCAACTGCACGTTGTTCCATAACCTCACTGTCGCCGATTCAGATTCAGGCGAAGTTAAGGTTTAGGCGAAGTTATCCGTAACTTCGCCTGGAGCTTAAGTTCGCCTGAGGCGAAGTTATCCGTAACTTCGCCCGAAGCTTAAGTTCGCCTGAGGCGAAGTTATCCGTAACTTCGCCTGAAACTTAAATTCGCCTGAGGCGATGTTGTGATGAGGCGAAGTTAACATTAACTTCGCCTGGATCATTTTTACTTAATATAAATTAGACAAACTTAAAGCTGAAGCGAAGTTGTTCCCAACTTCGCCTCAACTTTAACTTCGCCTATACAGAGTTTATCACAACTACGCTCATGGTAACCAGCGAACTTGTGTTATTCATTAACGATTATCTAACTTGGTTAGTTTGTTGCAGATATGGCTGCAGTAGCAGGTGCTGGAGGTGCAGGAGGAGATGATGGTGACAATCAGAGACAATTTTTCCCGGGTCACAATATGTACATTACACTTGATCCGGAGGCGAGCGGTGTGGACGACTATCGCGAGATTATCACTTTCCTCCTACGCTCGAGGATTTTTCATGCCATCACCAACACACTGCCGATATCTCTACCGAATATCGAAGACTTCTGGCAGACGGTCGAATACGACTGTCGTATTGAGCCCCCGGTCATGCGAGCTACGGTGAACAATCAACAGGTTCAGTTCAATTCTGAACAGATCCGGGTGGCGTTACGATTCGGTGAGGAGACTCGGGATGACCCAACAGAGTTCGTAGCTCCGTTCCGTGATGGAGCGTTTCTCCGAATGGGCTACTCTGGTCCATTAGGAGATACCCAGAGGAGGAAGGGTTTCCTTCTAGATCAGTGGCGCTTCCTCATGCACGTTATGATAGTGTGCATGTCTGGGAGGAAGGCGGGCACTGACGGCATGGGTGCGACCATGCAGTCTGCAATGACTGCACTGACCTATAACAAACGTTATAGCTTCAGTCAAATGGTCTTTTACGAGATAGACAGACAAAGAAGGGCGATGTCTCGGGAGCGGTTCATTATGTACCCACGGTTTATCCAAATGATATTGAACCATGTGGCTCCGACTCTACCTCAGAGACGCCCGATCAGATACGTGGAATCGGTGAGCAAACGTATCTTTGCTCAATGCCGCACGTCGAGTGCGAGGAGCAACCCTGAACGTCGTCCCAGGCATACTCCACTATTTAGGTTTTTAATCAACCCAGAGTATGTTCCTGCTGGTGGGGACGAGTTCAGAGATCCTCAACCACGACAGGCAAGAGCAACTCAAGCTGTTCCTGCTCCTGCTGTGCCTGTTGTATCTGCTGCTGAGGATATTGATCTTGACGCTGTTTTCGGAGGTCAAGGTTATTTTGATATGGATCACGTTGAGGAGGTGCAGGTCTCGGCTGCACAAGGTTTGGGTGTGAGTATGACTAGAGCAGCTACGTCGATGGCTGACTCCGATTTGGATGAGATTATGAATGAGGGGAGACGGTTGATGGTGTCTCGAGAGAGAACGATAGGGAAGAGGAAGAGAACGGAGGATGATGATGAGTCGGAAGAGGAAGAAGACATACATAAGCTGATAAGAAGATCAAGACGGGAGAGGACAGGTGCTGGCATGGGAGCTGGAGAGACTTCAAGGACTGTACGATTTGCTCCGGCCGCACTGTCTGGTATGTCCATTGTTCCTTCTTCTGTACAGGTGACAAGTACAAGCGCTGCGGATGTTCCCGTGGTGGCTACATCATCGGCTGGCACTCCATCCATCACTGCTCTCCAGACGTCGACTCCGGAGATCGTGTCACTACCACCTCCAACGCTTACTCAGTCGGTGGTAGCTGCACGATTTGTAGAGTCAACGGTCGTCACTGCTGCAGGGTTATCAGGTATGGTACCACCTGCGGTTACGCCTGCTTCTGGAGTCTCGCCTTCGCCGACTTCAGATTCAGAGAGAATAGCTTCACTAGAGCGGATCGTGGCAGAGCAGTCGAAGACTATTCAAAGCCTAGTGGAAGCAAATCAACTACAGGCATCCCTCCTGGTTGAGCATGGGAAAATCATAGATGCCTTGAAGGAGTTCTTGGCATCTCAGAGGGAGATGAGCTGTAAGGGCGACGAGCTCAGAACGAAGAAGAGAAACGACCGTGACGATGATCCCAATGCATCGAAAGATGCAGGTGGTGAGCTGCCAAGAACTTCTCAAGCTCTTGGTACTTCCACAGCTGAGGGGGAGTCTACCGACGTGGCTGGTGGTTCTGGTGATGATGTGGTGTTAGTTGAGGATGACGTGATTGATGCGCTGAAAGAGCTGGACGATGACATGTTCAGTGATGAGGTGTTGTTTGATGAAGATGTGCTGCCGAGTGATATGATTGAGAAGATCGGTGAGCAGATTGAGATTGAAGATGGAATAGAAGAGGGGGAGATAGTAGAAGAAAACGTTGAACATGAGATCCCTGATGTTGAGAAAGCAGACATGGGTGCTGAGATGGATGAGACTGAGTGGGAGGAGCAGCCTAGGTGGAAGGAAGGCTGTGCTCATTGGTTTATTAAGACCAAGAAGCCTCCTGTTCCAGCCATGTTCAAGAAAAGTTATAACATCAAAGGCTATGCTGAGTCGAAGAAGGGAATTATCTGTTGGATTTATGATGAACAGATGAAGCTGTTCGTGGTGAAGCGTTATGATGGTATTCAATACTTCAAGAGAATGTTGAGATCTCTCAATACGTTGCCGGAATGTGAGGTGAAGGATTTGGCCAGGTTGGGCCTGATAAATAGAAGTGACAACAATATGGCAAGAATGATTGAGAAGATTGTGTGGAAAGAAAGCGTAAAAGAAAAGAAGTTTGAACTATTAAAGCCACAGAAGGGAAAGCTCGTGGAGGATACAGAGAGGGGATTGAGAGCAGATGGCAAGCCATGGATGGTGATGAAGTACAAGCCGATCCGATGCATCAAGGAGGTTCCGATGAAGAATATGCCTCAAGATGTGTTGAAGAATCTACAATGGTGGTACGTTGATTGCCAGACTGCTGAAGCTGTGATGGAAGATGAGGATGAACAAGAGATTCTTAGAGTTTACGATCCGATGCATCTTGTAAACTTATCGCAAGCTGATCTGAAGATGCTCAACGAGAAAAAGATCTTTTATATTCCAGCTTGGAAGGATGAAGCAAGAAAGTATCAACGAGTTGTGACGGTATGTGTTAGAGAAGGAGTGCACGCGTGAAGATACAGGATTACGAGACAAGAGCTGAAAGATCAAGATATGAAGCTACTGCCAAGGGGGAGTCTGTTGGTGCATAGATGTCAGTAGTTCATATGTCTAATGTCTGTAATCGAGTCTGTAATATTGTTTGTGTATTTGTTTGTAAAAGCGAAGTTGTTGACAAGTTCGCTTAGGCGAACTTGTTAACCAAGCGAAGTTGTTGACAAGTTCGCCTAGGCGAACTTGTTGAACGAGCGAAGTTATAGACAACTTCGCCTGAGGCGAAGTTGTCGTGTATTTATATAGGCTTCGGGTTTACTGTTTAGTGTTGATCGAGTCGGTTATTTACGTGTAATTCAGTAAGTCTATAGACGTGAGGTCGAGAGTCTGTAAGTATCTCGGTTTGAGTTATCAATATAACGTGTGATTGTTAGTATCGTGTTCGTGTGTTCGTGAGCTTATATTCTACGTCCGTAACGATCTACACAGGGATTCCGCACCTGTGTATATCGGGATATCTCGTGTGATCCGTCCAGGGAACCTACAACTACGCCATCACCAGCCGAATCTATGTCCGACAGAAGCTAGAGGGATTTGCCATCCTAACTTACTATGACGAACGTAGAACTCACATGCCATTCGTGTACCTATATATACATACTTCACATATACAATAATTACATTATAACATAAGAACACTCTAGGCGTTCTTTACATCATTCATTTAACAACCATACCCCTTGTCGATACGTGCAATATCCGAAGATCGTTCACGCCCCGACAAGTATTCATTTGAAATATTCATACATCTTCGATATATAATATTCGTACCTTTATTTTTAACCTGACGGTACGCGCAATATCCGAAGATCGTTCGCGTACCGACAAGCAATCATTCATATCTATCACACATATCACATATGACATACACTTATCACTTAGGATAAGTGTATTAACAACACATCGAGTATGCACACAGCCCCGAAAACATAACAAGGAATGGGGCTAGAAACTCATCTGAACTCTGCTTCTTCCTCTGATAGTTGTAAATCCCTTCTTTAACTGAGCTCGGCTGACTGTATAAATTACACGTATCAATACTCGCCTGATCTAATCTGGTGGCCTAGTATTAGCTTACTTTTACTTATCGTTTTTAACTTATTTTCTAATCGAACTTGACTTTAGGCGAAGTTAAACCTTAGGCGAACTTAACTTTAGGCGAAGTTAAACCTTAGGCGAACTTAGCTTTAGGCGAAGTTAAACCTTAGGCGAACTTAGCTTTAGGCGAAGTTAAACCTTAGGCGAACTTAGCTTTAGGAGAAGTTACCAGCTAGACGAACTTAGCTTTAGGCGAAGTTACCAGCTAGGCGAACTTAGCTTTACAGCGAAGTTGCCATTAGGCGAACTTGGCTTTAGGCGAAGTTGTCATCAGGCGAACTTAGCTTGCAGGCGAAGTTCATCAGGCGAACTTAGCTTGCAGGCGAAGTTGTCGTCTGCAGCTACTGTTCGTTCTTAAATCCCTTAATCTCCTTCGTTTCTTAACCAAATAACTCGATTTAGGTACCCACGGAATCGTCTGACCAGCGCCTACAAACCCCAACCATCAAATCGACCTAACATCGATGTTTAAAGGGTGCGATTTAGACATAAAGGTACGGGTTCTTTTTATCAATCGATTAACCCATCAAATCATAACCATTTTCAGTAAGATTAGCTTTGTTGGATTCTTTTTTACCATACAAACTCAGATCTATCATTTCTCAAATCAAACCGAACCTATACGAACGATTTCTAACTATAAACGTACCTTGAACGAGTCGAACTACGAACACGGTTAAGCCTTGATGTTGTTTTGGTCCGTCACGACGTTCCAGCACCGACAAGCTCGGGTTTTCGCCTTCGGATCTTGGTTCGGGTCGTGTGTGTTTTGGGTGTGTGTATGGAATATGTGAGAAATGGTGGTTAAGGGTATTTATATTAGGGATCACGGGCTTAAGCCCATGGACTCTCCTTCCTTCTTTCATAACCCAAGTCCATAACCCATATCCATTACCCAACACTAGCCCGACCCATACCAACTCCTACTCTATTTATTTATTTCCCGATAACCTGAGTAAACTTTCCCTCTATTATTAAGTAATATAATTAATATCATTTTGGAAATTTCGGGATGTTACAAGTCTTCCCTCCTTAAAGAGGTTTCGTCCCCGAAACCTAACTTATTCCCTATAAAAGGAAAACTTCTCATATTTACACACTTTATTGAATCGCCTTTGCTTTCTGAGTTATCCTTCTTACTCCCGACTTTGCAGCCATCGAATGGTGGTCATGTGTTTTAGCTATTTAAGGTAGCTTGTCCATGAGACCCTCGATGTACCAAGACTCATCTCATCCTTCCAAGGGCTTCGACTAGTACTCTTAACACTATTGTCTAAAACAACATTTCATCATAGCATAATAATCATTCATAACCAAACTCAATATATTACACGTCACTGATAAACATAAGTTTTAAACCTTAACACAAAACAAGTCCTTAAGCAAACGTAATTTAACAAAACCATTGCATGAGTAATTATTCCTTCATCAAGCGTTCCTCTCTGCAGTTTCCCCAAGTCTTTATCCTTTCGCACCTCCCGCCCCTGATTCCTTGCAATCCCTTGCCATGTGGTCAGCTTTTCCGCATTTGAAGCACTTTGGACGATCAGGGCATTCTCGAGAGTAATGCCCACTCTTTCCACACCGATAGCACCTGTCTGTCCCAGTCCTGCATTCTCCCGGGTGCACTCGCCCACGCGTCTTACATGCATCCTTGTTCCCAACCTTGGCCTTCCTCTCATCAGTTGTCGTCACCATCTCGCCAGACCGCTTAGCAGAGGTAGCCCATTTCTTCTCCTTCTCTTCCCCCACCACCACATCGTCCTCAGCCAGGTCAGCATAAACCACTTCTGCAAGTTCAACAGCAGAGTCAAAAGTAGCAGGTTTATTTGCCCTGACTAACATGCGGACTTTTTGTGGCAATCCCCTCACATAACATTTGATTCTCTGGACCTCAGTGTCAACCATATCAGGCACCAACCTAGATAGTCGGTTGAATTCAGTAGTATACTCACGATGCGTCATCATACCGGCCTTTAAATTCAGGAACTTCATCTCCGTCCTCTCGACCTCGGCTTCTGCACAAAACTTCTTCATCACCAACTCTTTCAGATCGTCCCATCTCAACGCCTGGATTTCATCCTTAGTCTTTCTCTGCTCCACACTTTCCCACCAATACATAGCTTCTTCCTCAAATGACTGAGTAGCATAACCCACAGCTTGGTCGGGACGGCATTCGCTAATGCGGATAACCTTGTCCATAGTGGTTATCCATTGGAGAGTAGCGATTGCGTCTCCCAAACCAGTCAGCTTTGGCGGGTCGCATCCTTTGAAGGACTTATAGTTGCACCCATCTTGGCCTCTTTTCCTGTCATCGACCTTCATAGACTTATCCTCACTCGAGGCCTCTCTTTCTCCTTCCCCATCCTTCCTACCATCACCACCCGCCCCTTCAGCAGTTCGTTCACGGCTTCCAGCAGATCTTTCGGGATTCAGGTTCTTCACAGCAGCAACTACAGCTTGAACGATGGCTGCTTGAACTGCAGGGCTAAGTTGAACCTCTTCGTTGTTGTTCTGGTCTCCTCCAGCTGCGCTTCCTTCATCTTCGGTGTGGGAAGCTTCTTCTACCGAGGGTTTCCGGACAGGGCGAGGCCTGCCACGACGTCCAGTGCGACCCCCAGTTCCAACAATTTCTCCAGCTCCAGCCATTAGTATTCTAAAAGGGAAAACACAAACATCATCACTCAAGGAACTATTTAGTACAAGGATAGCAAGGCTAACAGGTAATAACAGTGGCCAGCTGTGACTAGCTGATCATGTTGCTTTCCGTGTCCTATACACTTCCCTTTATGAGTCTATTTGTGCTAGTTCTACTTAAGCAGTTAGTCAAATCAAACAATCAATTATTCCTATCATGTCGTTCACATATCTTTTCTTTCTCATTAACATATATCATTTAATCATACAATTTACCTTTACTGATCTTGCTTGAGTGACACATGGCATTCTTGGACTGGCATCTTCTTCCCTTTCTTACTTAAATCCCATTCTTTGTTCGAGTCTAAGCATGTAGTATGCTTAAATCTCTCGAACTTTGCTCTGATACCAACTTGTAAGGCCCCGTTACCGGTAGCCCTACTTTCGTGTTGGATTTACTCATAAACACAGTTCTTACAAATCAGAGTTCATTAAAACTTTCGCGGAATATAAAAACTTTCATAAAACATTTCATAACAAAACACGTCTTGTCTTAAAACATCATTTTGTCTTTCAAAATTAACGAAACATTAAACTTAAACGTCTTGAGTCTTCCGATGCCAGCCTCTTATTCAGTGCCACGTGTCTCCTCAAGCGAGCTGCCTCATCCTACTCACCTGCGTGCATACTAAAAGTCAGCTACGCTGAGTGAGTTCTAGTTAATCGAATGCCATACAATACATACACATACATACATATCCGTAGATACATATCCATACTTCACTAGTTACCCTTCTGTTCTACGTACATACTTGCTACCATACATACATACATATCTACAATCACTAACCTCAGTCTACCGAGAGTACGTTCATAGTCTGCCGTCTATACCTGTACTCAGGGTCGTGAACACGTACAAGGTCCGCAGTCCTTACCTATGTTCACCATTTATGGTACGTACAAGGTCCGCGGTCCTTCCCTATACCATCATACATCCACAACACGTACAAGGTCCACAGTCCTTCCCTATGTTGCAACCTAATTCATAGCACGTACGAGGTCCGCAGTCCTCCCCTATGCTACAATTACAGCACGTATAAGGTTCACAGTCCTTTCCTATGCTGAAATACATCCACAACACGTACAAGGTCCACAGTCCTTCCCTATGTTGCAACCTAATTCATAGCACGTACGAGGTCAGCAGTCCTCCCCTATGCTACAAATACAGCACGTATAAGGTTCACAGTCCTTTCCTATGCTGACGCCTATCTACATTACGTATAAGGTCCGCAGTCCTTATCTACGCTTACATCTATCATCTACATCACGTATAAGGCTCGCAGTCCTTAACTACGCCATCACCAGCCGAATCTATGTCCGACAGAAGCTAGAGGGATTTGCCATCCTAACTTACTATGACGAACGTAGAACTCACATGCCATTCGTGTACCTATATACACATACTTCACATATACAATAATTACATTATAACATAAGAACACTCTAGGCGTTCTTTACATCATTCATTTAACAACCATACCCCTTGTCGATACGTGCAATATCCGAAGATCGTTCACGCCCCGACAAGTATTCATTTGAAATATTCATACATCTTCGATATATAATATTCGTACCTTTATTTTTAACCTGACAGTACGCGCAATATCCGAAGATCGTTCGCGTACCGACAAGCAATCATTCATATCTATCACACATATCACATATGACATACACTTATCACTTAGGATAAGTGTATTAACAACACATCGAGTATGCACACAGCCCCGAAAACATAACAAGGAATGGGGCTAGAAACTCACCTGAACTCTGCTTCTTCCTCTGATAGTTGTAAATCCCTTCTTTAACTGAGCTCGGCTGACTGTATAAATTACACGTATCAATACTCGCCTGATCTAATCTGGTGGCCTAGTATTAGCTTACTTTTACTTATCGTTTTTAACTTATTTTCTAATCGAACTTGACTTTAGGCGAAGTTAAACCTTAGGCGAACTTAGCTTTATGCAAAGTTAAACCTTAGGCGAACTTAGCTTTAGGCGAAGTTAAACCTTAGGCGAACTTAGATTTAGGCGAAGTTACCAGCTAGACGAACTTAGCTTTAGGCGAAGTTACCAGCTAGGCGAACTTAACTTTACAGCGAAGTTGCCATCAGGCGAACTTGGCTTTAGGCGAAGTTGTCATCAGGCGAACTTAGCTTGCAGGCGAAGTTCATCAGGCGAACTTAGCTTGCAGGCGAAGTTGTCGTCTGCAGCTACTGTTCGTTCTTAAATCCCTTAATCTCCTTCGTTTCTTAACCAAATAACTCGATTTAGGTACCCACGGAATCGTCTGACCAGCGCCTACAAACCCCAACCATCAAATCGACCTAACATCGATGTTTAAAGGGTGCGATTTAGACATAAAGGTACGGGTTCTTTTTATCAATCGATTAACCCATCAAATCATAACCATTTTCAGTAAGATTAGCTTTGTTGGATTCTTTTTTACCATACAAACTCAGATCTATCATTTCTCAAATCAAACCGAACCTATACGAACGATTTCTAACTATAAACGTACCTTGAACGAGTCGAACTACGAACACGGTTAAGCCTTGATGTTGTTTTGGTCCGTCACGACGTTCCAGCACCGACAAGCTCGGGTTTTTGCCTTCGGATCTTGGTTCGGGTCGTGTGTGTTTTGGGTGTATGTATGGAATATGTGAGAAATGGTGGTTAAGGGTATTTATATTAGGGATCACGGGCTTAAGCCCATGGACTCTCCTTCCTTCTTTCATAACCCAAGTCCATAACCCATATCCATTACCCAACACTAGCCCGACCCATACCAACTCCTACTCTATTTATTTATTTCCCGATAACCTGAGTAAACTTTCCCTCTATTATTAAGTAATATAATTAATATCATTTTGGAAATTTCGGGATGTTACACCGGCTCTAATACCACCGTTGGGTTCTAGTGGTGATCAGTCAATGGTTTAATATTTAAACCCGATTTTAATTATAGTTTCATAACTATTTAATCACATTAAGTATTATCAAGAACGCAACGGAAAAATAAACAAGTAATCATCACTTTAGGGAACTATACAGGATCCTGTTACCAACAAAACGAGTACGAAACGAGACCAAACAAATTAAATATAAATCTAAATGACAATATTTAATTTTTCCTCGGTTAATAAATAAGCGGTTGAGACATCGAGTGACAACGTACTTCGCTAGGTGACCAAACAAGACCTAGTGGTGGCGATGCATGATGGCAGCGGCAACAGCGGGGTGGTGCAGCAGCGGCGGCTCTCCGATGGAGTGGCTGGTCGGCGGTGGGAGTGAGATAAGAGGGAGAGAATTGGTGGCTAGGGTTTTGCTTAATCTCTTATTCTGAAAGCCTAACTAACTGATTAATAATATACTAGTTAGTTTAACCGGGTCCCCAAGTCCATAAAAGCCGGTCTCATCCTTTTAGCTCTAACTATGTTAATTTATCAAATAAAAGAACATTATAAACTCGTTAATAATTGTCATTACCGGTTAACTAGTTTCAGTGGCGGATTCAAGAATTTACTAATGGGTTCACTGTTTTTAGATGCTCTAATTTTCTCATGACCGAGCATAAAAGTTTTGGGTCGGTTCAACAGTTCAGGTCACATAAGGTTAGAAATACGATAAATTAACAAAAAAAAATTCATAGAAACGAAAACATACATAAAATAGATATGATTGCCTTTAAGTTAAGTAAATACTTATAGTTGGTCTCTACTTGAAGATGATGATTGGTTGATGGTTCACTTTGGAATTATCTCATAATTTTTATAATGCCTACAAATCAAATTTAAACATCACTAATTGTCTAATTCAATTGACAAATTTCGACATAATCGTTCATTCTAATTCTAATTTTAATGGATAAACAAAAATACTTGAAACGGAAATCAAAATAATTAATTGCCTTATTGTGAAGACTGAATTGAAGACAAGGGTGAAGACTAAAAGGGTGGCGTGCATTGTGTTAGTGATGGGTAAAGAACTACAAAAAAAAACTAACTTAATATACTGATTACAAGAAATTAGGGGGTAAAAAAGAGAAAGAAAGAAAAAATAAATAAAACTAACGCTGGAATATATAGTAAAAAAAATGACAAACTAACACAGAGAAGCTAAGAAAGAAAAAGGTATAAAACTAACACGAAAGATGCTAGAAACGAGTTTCAAACCTGAGTTTACTATAACCAAAGCATGGGTGTTCACCACTACACCAAAGTTTCATAATTTGTATAAGTATTCTAGATATATTTTGAAACTAAGTGGGTTCCCGTGAACCCGTTCGAAGTACCTAGATCCGCCCTTGACTAGTTTAAGCGGTTTTATGCTCGTTACTCAAGGTGTAACTCTCACGGGTCATAACTCGGTCGGCCGTGTTGACTTAATCGAACCAGTCCACAAATTCCAACATTATTTAATTTAATAAGATTTAAGCATTTCAAGCATATGCCATGCAAGTGTCATGTCTTGTATGGGTTATATGATTACCATGCAGATTTTATAAGTTTTTCAATATATAAACTTGACTAACCCAATTTAACCTTTTGAAAATTTTGTGATAAATTAACGGTGGGAAAAAAGTTCAATTATTAGCTGTCTGAATGAGATATATTGCTAAAACTCATTACTCTGCAACAAACAAACTTATATCGAAATTGAAAGAATAACTTTTATTAAGATATATCAAATTGGTTCAATTTTGTGACGACTTAAAGCTCGTTATTTTGCAAAAATGAGATGCATCTTAAAATGGATTGTTTTGTGAAGAAAAAAGTACTAAAATGGTTCATCTTTGATTTGATGAATATTGAATAAAAAGCAACAAGTTTTTGTATTATATAGATACGGTTTAGTTGTTGTTTTGGACACAATTTACCCTTTTTTTGGTTTATAGATGCTTTCTCACCTTAAAAAATAAAATAGAGCAAAGAAAGCAACATGAAAGACAATACAAAACACAATGAGCCTTCATTGGGTTTCCTATAAAGCTAAGAGCAAACCAAGATTCTTTACTTTTAGTACACATTGAAACAAACACACAAGTGGCAAAAACTATGGTTTGGTTTTATTCACTTTGTCCATACGTCTCTTAATGAGATGGATTAACCAAAACCATTTACCAAACATGTTAGACACACCATCCTAGATACGGCTTATTTGTTAAGTTCAACATGAGGAATTTGCCGCCTAGTCACGGCCCTAACACCACTGCCATCACTGAAGCAGGAACGCAAGACAATAGTTCATGAATGAAACAAGACATGTTCACGTGTGATTATTACCTCCTTAATTTGTTCATATTGGACCACAGAGAAGTTTGTTAACTAGAGTGTTGCCTTATTACTCAAGATGTGTTTTGGGGTCACAGGCAAATTGGTTCTCATTATAACCCCATAATTAAGTCTTTATATCTTACAAGGGTAACATGATTCATGACCCATAGAACATCTTTACGTAGCGCAAAACGAATAATGTCATAGACGGAGGTGTTACAAAACACCTATTAAAACTTAACATTCACATGGAAACGTATCTAGTAACTTTAACGTATTCTTCATAAATCGAACGTTGATACTTGAATTTGACTTGAAAATGATAGAATTACAAATTAATCTGAAAATACACACGAGGTAAATTATGTAAAAACTAAAACTAAATACATCTAGGTAACTATTAGTTTTTGTTTTCAAGCTAAATATTAAAAAATATTTTTTATATATTGAAATATAATGTCTTTAAATAAATTTATTCACCTGAAGAAAGTACACAGTCACCACTTTTACTTTTGTTACACAATGAATCCTTTCTTTTTTATTTTTTAAATGCCAAATTACCCTTTTTTTTCAAGTTGAGTTCACTCTCCAAGAATCAAATCTTTAGTCCCATGAAACAGTAAAAAGGGAGACAAAGCAAATTCCCAAAAATCCATCCAAAAGATTAATTACGAGAATCCGCAACTCGTTTCGAATATATTTACTTGAAATTTTTATAACTAAATAAAACATTACTTATTTGTTTATTACATTAACATACTATATGTAATTGAAAAAAATAATTAAGCTCATATTAATCATTCTTTTTACTTTAAAATACTTCAAATAAGATTGACGGGTGTCACACTTCCGAGCTTTTACATAAACCTCGATTGATATAAAACCGGTACCTTAATCTCGTACAAACAAATAAAAACAAATTAAGGTGCTGAATAAAATAGATCCAAAAATAGAGCATCAAAACTTCTTATTTGAGCACCTCTTTGTTGCTTGTAGTTCCCAACTATCTAATGCCTCATGTCTCAAGTTTTCTCATATTCCATACCCTCTTTCACCAAGAAGAAACCTTTGATTCTTCCTCCATTATACATATAAACACACATTCAAGCTATCAAAGATGCCTCCTCTATATCTACACATTTGCTTATCTTCTTTCAAACCCATAAATAAAAAACAAAAACAAAAAACCACCTCATATACACACTATTTTTCCTCCCACCTTCTGTTCCCGAAAATATATTCATTTCCGGGAAGATATGGGTCCTCGACTCGTTCAACATTCGTTGTTTTTTGTATTTTGTCTTCTTCTCAATCCAGGTAACGTTTATTTGTACTCTTTGTATGTGTAACGCTTTTAACGTTTTATAGATATAAGATGTTGATTAAGTTTTACCTCCCTTTAAAATGTTTTTTTCAATGTTTCAATACAACTTTAAACAAATTACATTCTTAACCTTTATCAGCCACAGGACCTATCGATGTCATTATATATAGTTTTTCGAGGGTACACATGTATGTCATTTTAACCAGTGAATGAGCATTCGTTTATTTCTGCTTTGATACTTCTACCGTAACGTTCTATAGATATACGAAGTTGATAAAGTTTCATCACCCGTATAACATGTTTTTCGGTGTTTCAATAAAGCTTTAAAGTCTAAACCCTAAACAAAGTTACATTTTTTACCTCTATCGACAATAACATCTAGCTATTGGCATTGGTGTTATTGTAACTATCTAAGGATATTTTTGTTACTTTTACTTGTGAATAAACATTTGTTCAACTATATATTATATGCTAAAGCAAAGAATATTAATGAATAATGATTTTGTTGATTCTTTTATTCAGAATCAAGCTTTGCTAATAACCCCTATATGCAAGCAACCTTACCTAAAAAAATGCTTCACCTTCAACAAGGCCAAATATTCTCATCCCCTTCAACTTTCACAACCCAACTAGATGACATTCCCATTGTTCAACCCACAACTCCAACCGGAACACCGAACACGTTCCCACCAACCACCACCACCCCCATCGGAGGAGACCCCACAACCCTACCACCACCATCCGGTTTCCAACCAAACAACCCCGCTCCAATTACTCCATTCCCAACAGGCCCGTCAGGGCCATCAGGACCAACGGGCCAGACAGGCCCAAATCCAACCGGGCCTTCTGGCCCATCTTCGGGTGGTTCAGGATCATGGTGTGTTGCAAGCTCATCGGCTTCCGAAACTTCTCTACAAGTGGCTCTTGATTACGCGTGTGGATATGGAGGAGCTGATTGCTCGGCTATTCAACCGGGTGCCAGCTGTTACAACCCGAACACGGTTCGGGATCATGCCTCATATGCTTTTACTGCATATTATCAAAAGAACCCTGCTCCAACTAGTTGCTCTTTTGGAGGAGTTGCACAACTAACCAACACAGATCCAAGTGAGTACTGTTTGTTAATCATGGTACATTGTATCAATAAGTACTTAGATAACCTTTGATTCTAATGATTGTATTAAAATTGTTTTAGGTTCAGGAGGCTGTCAGTATCCAGCCGGCAAGTCATCCGGCGGCGGCATGACTCCACCATCACCGCCCATGCCATCATCACCCACCACCCCCACGTAAGCAAAACACCGAGTTTATTATTTGTTATAGTTATTTACCTTTAATTAAATCGTAACTTCTAATATAATATATGGTAGAGAAAATTACAATAAACTTTTTAATATATTCTAACTAGGGATACGAAACCCTGACATAAGCGAACCTAACATGAGCGTTGTGGGTTTGGGTTTAGATAAACGGGTGGGTCAGGTCAACTTTGGTACGTTCAGCTAGCATGTCGTGTTCGTGTCAACCCGACTGATTAGCCTGTTTAACTCGTTTATTTTTTATTTCTTATTTTTAAAATGTGTTTTAGACATAAACTAATTAATGGGATATTTGACAAAATTTAAAACTCAAAAGAGAAATCAACACAATACTTTATCTATAACTAAGATTTAATCATTTTATATACATTTATATTTTTTTTCTTAAGCATGTGATTTTAAAGTGTTGGCATGCAATAAAATAAAATAAAACAAGCTAAAAAGTAAATTGGTTAAACGGGCTTTCGTATTAACCTGTAAAAATTTGTGTCATGTACATGTTCTTACACCTGATATGCCTTTTGGGTTTGTGTCAGCCCGTAACATGACCAGTTTAACACCCCTAAATTTCTAACCAGTAGACTTGTATTTCTAATTGCAGAATGAGTACACCGATCAATCCATATCCTACCTCACCTAGTGCACCATTTGGCGGTGGTGGGTCTGGTTCTACCGACCAACCAGGTTACACGTCATTGAGCCCAAGCGGAGAGCCAAGCTCAGCAGGAGCCGTCGCGTGCAACTTGGTGCTCCAATTGGTGTTAATTGGGTTGGTTATGATCATGGACAGAGAAAAGTGAATGCAACGATCACCTAATTGAGATGGGAATTCACTTGGCCAACTTCTTTGACTTTACAAGGAATTCGCCCACGTGTCGAATTGAAGTGGAACCTGTTGTTAGACTAAGATCATTATCATAATTCATATTTATATATATGGCTTTTGATATAGTAGGATGTATACATAGAATTTATAAAAGAAAGTAATTTGTCGGGTTACTTCTTGCAATTATTAATTAGCAGAATAAAATTCATAGACAAACTCGTGTTTTATAGTTTGTTAGATTAGATGTAGAAAGAATAATAGCTAAATAGCATTTTATGAAGAAATGAAACTTGGCAGTTAAAAAAAAATAACATTTATCAAAACGAGTTAAATATGTGGATAACGGTTTGATGGCTAAACGGGTTGTAACCGGATTCGCGTATTAAACCTATAACCTACGAACTTTTTTTTATCTTTTCTAAACTTTTGAATATCGTTTTCAATTGAGGTTGACACATTAACTTGCTTATTATTACTCAACCAGAACACGAGTTGTTTATTAAAAGGTTTAGGGATCGCCACATTTAAAACCAACTCTAACTTGTTAAGTATATATCTTAACGGAAATTTGTCAACTTTAGTTAGAGTTGTTTAGTTCTTTTATTAAGGTTTAGATACAAACTGGTAAGGTTTAAATACAAACAGTTTCATAGAAGATCATATGTCCAAAACAACAAGAAACATATTTAGACACAACTAAAGATCTGAATATCCGATTTACCGGTGTGATGAATCATACAATATGGCCACTCAATGAAAATATAACTTACAACTAGAGGTGGAAATCTTGATTCAAAGCATTTCAAATGAGTCAATTTTAATTGTTTAAAAATTAATTGGGTTGATTTGGGTAAGTTATTTTAACTAAAAGAGTCAAGACGGGTCACTTGAAATTCTACCTTGTTATTTTCTAGTCAAAGTGGGTCAACAAAATTTAGAGAAATAGGTAGATGTGAGTTAGTGTCTTAAGGAAATGCGGTAGGTTTGGGTCGGACTGGTTTCGACACAAACGGGTTTTGGACTGGAATGAGTTCGGTTAGGTTTTGCTTGGAGCAGGTTTCGATCCGATACAAGTTTTCGCACAAGATGAATTCGATTCGGTTTTGGTTTCATTTTCGTCGATTTTTTCGGTTTGGCTCATTTCTCGAGTGTTTTTTTTAGCGAGGACAACAGATGAAACACTTTAGTTTTTGTACTTTTTTGTTTTTGAATTATATTTTGAGTTATGATTTTTTATCTCATTCTTCACATGCTTTCAACCTTCCAACAACTTCATCAAACAACACTGTATCCAACTCAAAAAAACATTGTTTTGTCGAGGCTACAATTTGAAAGCACGACTTCGGCATTGTATCGAGCAACTTTCTCACCAATACTTTTTCTTCAAGATTTGATCAAGACTCACTGTGTTTGAAAGTAGCCCACTTAGTTCGCTTGCCTACTAGTTCTTACCCGATCCAACACTATAAATCTCGTTTTCATCCATTCCCAAACTTGTCTTGCATGTCACACCCCAACCTACGGCGGAAATGCTGGGGCGTGAACTGATTGTCGCAGCTCTCAAAGTACTATCATGCAATATTGAAAGTTTCAGTAGCTATTAAATTTAATTTCAAATAAGAACAAGTATTTAATACAAACATTCAAAATCAATCAACACATATCATAAATCAAAGTCTTGTTTATTTCTCAATCTTGCATCCTAAGTTTTCTTTCAAATCTTGACTTAACTTCACATCACACGACCTGCATATGCGTTAAAAAAATAAAGTAGATTTGCCAACACAAAGTTGAGTGAGCAACACACCGGTTTAAATGCTCATATAGAAAATAAGTAATTGCAACAAGTCATATGAGAATAACAAATTAACTAAATGACCAAGTATAAATGAGATGTCGAGAAGCACAAAGCTATAACGACTAGCGTATGATCATACTATTCTGCGATTATGTTGGACCCCTCCGAATGCAAAAGCATATAAGCACATAAACAAGTAAAGTATAAGTTGTTAACACATAAGACAATAGTTGCAATTTTGTGTATAAGTATATATGAGAAATATAATTTACGCATATGTCCCCAAAACGTAGAAAACGAGTAAAATAAGGGAATGCGGTACTCACCTCGATAGACGAACAAAGGTGGTTGAGATAATAAGAATGCGGGAAATCACACGTTAATAATAAATCCCAAAAGGAACAAAGAGAAGTACGGATATGCTAAGTATATGAACTAGATAGATTCATGAAAGCTCGATAATTAAGTTAATATTATACCCTTTTAATCATAATTAATTTAATAAGGATATTATATGTAAAATTATTAGTTTATTAAATTATGTATATAAAGTATATTATAATATTTTATCATATATATATATATATATATATATATATATGATCAGGATCATGAGAGAACCTTTATAAAATTGAGAACTATGAGAACCATTTTGGACCACAAAAAACCCAAAAATTAAAAAAAATCATAAAATAAAAAAAACACAAAAATCAAAAAAGTAAAAAAAACCAAAATTCTAATTTTATCATCTCGGTTTCATAAAAAAAATAAAAAAAACTCGGTTTAGCTAAATTATATACACATATGTATAATATATACATATATGTACATTTACATGTTTTTTTGTACACATGTGTATAATTTAAGATAAATGATACTGTACATATGTGTATATTACGTAACTAAAGATTATTTAAAATTATACATATGTTTATATTATGACGTTTTTTTTATTATTTTTTTATTTTTTTTAATGAAACCGGAATGAAATATAAGAATTTTGGTTTTTTTACTTTTTTAAAATTTTTATTACTTTTTGTTTTATGATTTTTTTAAAATATTTTTATAGGTGTTTTTAGAGGCCTAAAATGGTTCTCAAAGTTCTCAATTTGCAAAGGGTTCTCTTAGTATTCTTACCCTATTAGATATATATATATATATATATATATATATATATGTATTAGATCATTTCAGAAGTTTTTTTACAGCGAGAAGTGAAGGTATAACTCCATTAATCCCTAATTTCACTCATTTTCTTATGTGTAGGTTTGTTGTGTAGGTGCATATGTATGTGTGTAGGTACGTATGATTTGTATATGTGTACGTATGTTTGTATATGTGTATGTATGTTTGTATGTGTGTAGGTACATTGGTTTGAATGTGGCTCGGTACATTTATATGTTTGTATGTAGGTTTGAATGTGTAATTAAGACATAAATACAAGCAACTTACATATCTGTATGTAACATCATATGAAAGGGAGTGAAATTAGGGATTAATGGAGTTATACCTTCACTTCTCGCAATAATATCACTTCTAGCAAGATCCATCCCCTATATATATATAAGTAAATTCATCTTAAAACATTGTTAGTTTTATAAATATTTTTATATATAAAGTTTACTTATAATATATATTAAAACATAAATATTAGTTTATATGTTATTATATATATATATGTGTGTGCGTGTGTGTGTGTGTGTGTGCATATACGCATATACACGGATAAAAGATGTGAGAAAACAAATGTAATATTGTCGGTTTTCAATAAAATAGTTTTAATTAATTATTATTATTATTAATAACATGTTTATTAATTGAGTTAAAAGAACATATAACAATAATAACCAAAAAATACGAGGGCAGGGGATCGAACCCGCGACCTGCCCCTATGATTCAAGTGTGTTAATCAGCTGGACTATCCAGCAACTTGCGTTAAGAACCAGTTCCCAAAAATTATATACACAAACAGAAACGATCAGTTCAATAATAACCCTAACAAATCAATTTGATCAATTCCATGAAAATTAATCAAACTGATATTGGGGCTTTTGATGAGAATGCTAACGCGATCATATCCATGTATTTATTTACCTCAGACGACAAACGTAGATAGGTTAATAGCTTCATACAGTTTCCGGCCAAAAAGGTTGACGAACGAGTTCGTAAACGGCGGAGGTAATGTAATTAGTTATAGGGTTATAGTTGGCGATGCGTGCGGGATGCTAATGGATGAATCAATTGTTGATATTATGCTCGTTTATATAGGAAATCGATTTTTAGGGTTTATGGTTCGATATAGTGGGATAATGATGCACGATTGGAATTAATAAACACGTTTATAATGTTTAATAGGTCGTAAATATGATAAAACATGATAATTACGAGAACAATTATCATCAACAAACGAAAAATCAAATTTCAAATCAATAGATAATGATTTCGGGTACAAGAAAACTAATAAGGGTCGGGTTTGGTAAACGGGTATCTAGTTTAACATATGGGTTATAACATAAAGTTACAATTTGATCCCTGGAGTTTGAGGTTGGGTACATATAAGATAAGATTATATAGTTTGGGCTAAAAGTGTAAAAACAATAAAACTTAATTATAATTATGTTAAATAATAAGTTAATAATAATATTTTAATAATTAAACAAATTTAAACTTGATAAATGCAATACATTTAATAAGATAATCCGAACATTGAACCGAGTCGGATAAAAGTATAAATCGAAAAACCTGAGTTGTTACAGTCTCCTATATTTTAGGAAATTTCGTCCCAAAATTAAGGAATACTATAACAACCCATTAAATAAAAATACATAATACAAAAATTTAGATAGTAAAGTAACGCTCCAAATGAAAATCCGATAAGGGCACTTATATATAGGATGTACCAGCGGCGTATCCACCATGTCCTTATCATCTTTACATTTGTACCGTTATCTCAGCTACTTACCGTTCTATGTTACGACTCACAACTATTCGGATCATGATTTCCATGCGAGGACTTTGGTAATTATGTATGCATCCATAATTACTTAGATCGTCGTATGGTCCATATAACTCGTTCCATTGTGTGGGTTACAAAATGTTTAAGTAAAACATGATTTTTGAGGGAACAAAATTTTAAAGGAGTTTTAAATTAGAAAACACCAATGTATAAAATGATTCCAAAAGTTGTAGTGGAATTTTATTAAGACATCGCAAAAATTATTAGTATTTGAAGAAGACATCACTTATTAACAGTTAAGGTTAATAAAGGTAAACTAAATAAAATAAACGTCAACTTTGATAAACAATCTATTTAAACAAAAATGAACTTTATTCATGAGATAGAAGATAAATAGTCCAAACATGGAAATAATCCAAGGCCATAAATGTCACACCCCAACGTACGACATAAATGCCGGGGCGCGAACTGATTGCTCACAGCTTTTCAAAGGTTACTATATGCAATATAAAAGTGTCAATATCTATTAAATTTTATTAAATAGTCAAGTACATCAAACTCATAAGTAAACAAGTAAAATAAACATTCAAATCTAATTCTTATATAATCTTCTCTAACATGCATCCTAAGTTGCTTCAAACAATCGTGATAATCAAGTCACACGATGACCTGCATATGCGTTGAAAATAGAATAGTTTTGTCAACACAAGGTTGAGTGAGCAACACACCAGTTTTAATGTAGATATAGTATATATATATATATATAAATAAGTAGTTGCAACAAGTCATATGAGAACAACAAATTAACTAAATGAGCAAGTATAACTGAGATGTCGAGAAGCACAAAGGCTACCGACTGGCATATGATCATACTAGACTGAGATATGTTGGACCTCTCCGAATGCGGAAGCATACAAAGCAAATAAGCACATAAACAAGTAAGGTATAAGTTGTTAACACATAAGACAATAGTTGCAGTTTTGAGTATAAGTATATATGAGAAGTATAATTTACGCATATGTCCCCAAAACGTGAAAAACAAGTAAAATAAGGGAATGTAGTACTCACCTTAGCAATAAGCAAGAGACAAATGAATGCGGTAACAACGGTTGTAAACAAGAGTTACGCTCTTCGGAAGTTATCGACGAGAAAGCCTAAGTAACAATAGTTGAGGAAAATAAATATGGATAGAATAACGAAACTAACACTAGATAAAGGTTCGGGATTCGATGGTCGGTACATTCTAACGAAAGTTTAATACAAAGATTTATTATCAATTTTATTACTTTTTATTTAACAACGATTTATCATAAATAATATTATTTTAATTATACAAAATTACTTAAAAATACTTAAGTAAATATTATAGGACTTGGGGTAAATTATATAAAGAGATTGGTTTTAAAAGTTCATTTTAAACTAGATATATATATATATATATATATATATATATATAATGTGTTTATATATTTTTTCATTATTAAAAAAGGTTTCTTATAAGTTAAATGGTGTAAATAAAATATAATAGATAATAAATAATTCATATAACATAAAAACCTTTTATAAAATACTTAAAAGTTATATAAATATTAGGCATATTATGTATTTTAATATATTAATTAACAAGATTTAATATATATATATATATATATATATATATATATATATATAACTTAACTTAAAATTCTTTTGAAATAATGAAACCTTAAATAATCTTTTACACATATCTATATTACATTATAATGTATATAGGCAACTCCTCACCTTCCTGCTTTCTCTCTCTAAGACGCCCCAATATTAATTGCACTAACCTTGGCTTCCTGCTCCGACACAATCATCCCGACCGACCACTGACTTCAATACAACCCAATTCAATACTTTCTTTTAACTCCTCTCCATAAGTTTCATCACCAGAGTCTTAATCCAATTAAATGGTATTGAAAGATGCAATCAAGCCAACGTTTCCAATCAACCGATTGAATAATCAGTTTCAAAATTGAACGGCCTCTTCAACCGCCAATTGAATGATTGGTTTCAACTCAGTCTCTTAAATACTCAAATGGCTATTTAGTTAATCCATCCTGCTCGAGTATGGCAGATGTAACACCCCGACCAAAGGCGGATTATACATCGGGGCGCCACATATTGTTTCATTACTCGTGACACTATTTGGGTGTCAATATTTAATAAATACATTCATTCGCGCACACGCAAAGTAGACATAAGATAACATAAAGCAACATAATTCAATATATTATAAAACAAAATATTCGAACAACAATAACTTGTCTTGATACATTTTAATCTATGTCCAAAAGTAAAAACGTCCTACGTGTCCACAAGCTCCAAACGTAGCTACAGCAAACCTGAACATGTGTTAAAATAAAACGTCAAACACTTGCGTGTTGGTGAGAAATCAAGTTTAATAGATAATAGATAACAATAAATCTGCGCGCAACACGTGTATGTCTGGTGTTTAACAAGGGTGTAATCAGATTGTGATCAAGCCTAAATAGATCATAGTTTATAGTTCAATCCGTGCTCCCAAATGAGCACAAAAACAAGAAAACATCTGTGCAAGTGTAAACAAAGAAAACCGTAAACGATAGGTCTCCCGTGTTCATCTAATGGATCCATGAAAACTTCGGAATAGGCCGAACAAAGCGGTTAATGATACACACATACAAATAAACAGCCAAGTAAACGTCCTCAACACATGGGATACTGCGCGACTAAAGTTCATAAACAAGTTTAAGACTCAAGTTTGTACGAACACATGAACATCCCAAAACATTAAAAATAAAAAGGGATTAGGTACGAGATTACTCACTTGATAAACGATGCAGTGTAAGATAAAGCAAGAACCAACTTTAAACAAGCACAAGTTAACCTATAAATAAGATTATTGTTTTAATGATTGGTTTTAAGTCTTGATTATGAGTTAGCATAATTAATAAGTAAATTATTATATATAATATATATTACCGGAAAAGCAGGGCAGAACAGGGAGGAAGACGGAGGCAGAGAGGGAGGCGACAGAGGATCAACGGCAGAGAGCAAGGAAGAACAGGAGAGTTTAAGTGCTTTGTGTGTGTAGTGTTAGGAAAAATAAGATTATTATTTATAGAGAAACCCTAGGGAACACAATCCCTAGAAAAGGGGAAAAGATCTCAAAAAGCAAAAGATTCCAAAAGCAAAAGATATCAAAAGATATGGCAGCTGCAGGAAACAAGGAAAAGCTGACAGGTAACAGTAAATAGCATGGGAGGGTCAGATAAAGGTACTGGTCAAGCATGGAAAAGCAGATCTCAAAAGATAATGTCAGTCACTTTTTCTGTCAACCAATGGGGTTGGTGCGCATGCTGCGCCAAAAGTGGCTTTTAAGACATAAGATAGGTCAGGCCAACAGCACAGAAGATAAGACAACACAAAAGCAAACAGGCTGGATAAAACAGAAGAAAAGATAAGTCTAGCGCGAGAAAGCTTCGAGCGCACGCGCGAGAAGATTCGAGCGCACGCGCGAGGGCGAAGGCAGACACAGAAGGTCAAGAGTGCGCGAGCGCGAAGGCAGACACAGAAGGTCAAGAGTGCGCGAGCGCGAAGGCAGACAGAACCAACCTTAACTCGTCGCGGGAAGAACTACATTTCTAAGCGCGTCGCGAGAAGAACTTTAATTCTAAGCGCGTCGCGAGAAGAACTATATTCCTTAGCGCGTCGCGAGAAGAACGGTATCCATAGCGCGCCGCGGGAAGAACTAAAATCCTTCGCGCGCTGCGGGGACAGTTCGTCTCACGTATCGCAGTAACAGGTGGTCATCACGCAGGTTTCCTTGTAAGGAGTCTGGCGCGTGGAGCTGCGCAGACAACCTTAGGCGGGAAGAAACAAAGAACAAGGAGAGTTAGGAGAAAAAGAGGGAAACAAGGCTGAGGGGTTAAACAGGAGGGCGGGACGGCAACAAGAGGGAAAAGAAGGCGGAGAGAAGAAGAGGGACGGGACGGCGGAAAGGAAGAGAGAGGAAGAGGCGGGAAGGAAAATATTATTAGTAATATATATATTTTAAATGTCAAGTTTTAAAAGAAAATAATTAAATTTTAAATCATAAAAAGAATCGGATCAGAAAACGGGTACCTGGGTCGGGTCGGATTCGGGCAGATGTCACAGTCTCCCCTACTTTAAGAAATTTCGTCCCGAAATTTATCTCGAAGTAGGCTGCGCAGAGAACAGGTGCGGGTACTTGATCTTCATTTGATCTTCCCTTTCCCATGTAAACTCGGCTCCGCGCTTGGACTCCCAGCGGACTTTCACGATAGGGATGCGACTGCGCTTGGTTTGCTTAACCTCGCAATCCATAATCTCAACAGGCTTCTCAACAAAATGCATAGATTCATCAACTTGAACTTCATCAAGTGGAATGTGAAGGTTCTCGTCGGCTAAACACTTCTTGAGATTGGATACATGAAACGTTGGATGCACATTGCTGAGCGCGGGCGGCAGGTCAAGTCTGTAGGCAACTTTTCCCACACGCGCGAGAATCTTAAATGGTCCAACATATCTAGGAGCAAGCTTACCTTTATTCCCAAAGCGGACAACACCCTTCCAGGGCGACACTTTGAGGAGAACAAGATCACCAACTTGAAATTCGAGAGGCTTTCGCCTGCGATCTGCGTAACTCTTCTGTCGGCTTCTAACAGTCAGCAGATGATCACGGATCTTGGCGATTTTATCGGTTGTCTCTTGAACAAGTTCGGGTCCTGTGATTTGAGTTTCACCCACTTCGCTCCAACAAATCGGGGAGCGGCACTTACGACCGTAAAGTGCTTCAAATGGGGCCATACCGATACTGGAATGATAGCTGTTATTATAAGAGAACTCGATCAAAGGCAGGTGCGAATCCCAATTACCTCCAAAATCAAGAACACAAGATCGGAGCATATCCTCAAGAGTTTGAATAGTTCGCTCAGACTGTCCGTCAGTCTGAGGATGATATGCAGTACTCATGTCCAAGCGAGTTCCTAGCGCAGATTGGAGAGATTTCCAAAAGCGAGATATAAAACGGCCATCGCGATCGGATATGATGCTCAAAGGAGTACCATGACGGCAGACAATTTCCTTGACATAAAGCTGCGCGAGTTGCTCAACACGGTAGTTTTCACGAATGGGCAGAAAGTGAGCAGACTTAGTCAAACGATCCACTATTACCCAAATGCTATCATGTTTGCTTGCTGTCAAAGGTAACTTGGTAATAAAGTCCATCGCTATACCTTCCCATTTCCACGTAGGAATTTCTGGTTGTTCGAGCAAACCAGATGGGCGTTGGTGTTCAGCTTTTACTTTAGAACAAGTCAGGCATCTAGCTACGAACACAGCAATATCCTTTTTCATACCGGGCCACCAATAAGTAATGCGCAAATCTTTGTACATTTTATCAGCGCCGGGATGAATAGATTACCGAGATTTATGCGCTTCACTCAGGATATCAGCGCGAAGATTCTCATCGAAGGGAATCCAGATGCGATTGAGATAGCAGAGAATTCCACTCAGATTAGGGACAAAATGAGCTTCCGCGCCACACGCTAACTCGGCGCGAAGGTTACCATTACTGATGGATGCGCGCTGCGCGTCACGAATGCGCGATTCAAGGTTGCTTTGGATCGGCGCGAAGTGAAGCTGCGTGCGCGGCAAGATACAGTTAAGCTGGTAGGGTTTTCGGCTGAGCGCATCGGCTATCACATTAGCCTTACCAGGATGATACCGGATCTCACAATCGTAATCGCTGATGAGTTCGTTCCATCGGCGTTGTCTCATGTTAAGTTCCTTCTGATCAAAGATATGCTGAAGGCTTCTATGGTCAGTGTAGAGGATACACTTAGTACCATAAAGGTAGTGTCTCCAGATCTTCAAGGCAAAAACAACTGCACCTAGTTCGAGGTCGTGAGTTGTATAATTCTTTTCATGAACCTTAAGTTGCCTGGATGCGTAAGCGATAACCTTGCCTCGTTGCATAAGAACACAACCGAGACCTTGGTTGGATGCATCGCAATACACGACAAAATCTTCATTACCCTCAGGTAGCGCAAGAACAGGAGCTTCACACAACAAACGCTTGAGCGTCAGAAAGGCTTCTTCTTGTTTCGAGCCCCAAATATACGGTTTACCTTTGTGCGTCAGAGCTGTTAAAGGCAATGCGATCTTTGAGAAGTTCGAAATAAATCGCCGGTAGTAACCAGCTAAGCCTAAAAAGGAACGTATTTCGGTAGGAGTGGATGGCGTAATCCAGTTCTTGATTGCTTCAATTTTGGATGGGTCGACATGGATACCCATCTTGTTCACAACATGGCCAAGGAACTGTACTTCATCCGACCAAAATTCACACTTGGAGAGCTTGGCAAAGAGCTGCTCGGCTCTAAGCTTTTGCAACACCAACCGAAGATGTTGCTCATGCTCGGCCTTGGTCTTAGAATACACCAGAACATCATCAATAAACACAATCACAAATCGGTCCAAGAAAGGCCTACACACCCGATTCATTAGATCCATGAAAACGGCGGGTGCGTTGGTTAAACCGAAGGACATGACCAAGAATTCAAAATGGCCATAGCGAGTACGAAAAGCAGTCTTCGGAACATCTTCATCGCGGATGCGCAACTGGTGATAGCCAGAGCGGAGATCAATCTTGGAGAAACAAGAGGCACCTTGGAGTTGATCAAAGAGGTCGTCAATACGCGGTAAGGGATACCGGTTCTTAATGGTGAGTTTGTTCAACTCGCGGTAATCAATACACATGCGAAACGATCCATCTTTCTTTTTAACGAACAACACCGGAGCACCCCAGGGCGAAGAGCTAGTTGATCAAAGAGGTCGTCAATACGCGGTAAGGGATACCGGTTCTTAATGGTGAGTTTGTTCAACTCGCGGTAATCAATACACATGCGAAACGATCCATCTTTCTTTTTAACGAACAACACCGGAGCACCCCAGGGCGAAGAGCTAGGGCGAATGAATCCTTTAGCGGTCAACTCTTGAAGTTGGCTTGCCAATTCTTGCATCTCAGCGGGCGCAAGACGGTAAGGAGATTTAGCTACGGGGGAAGCACCAGGGACAAGATCAATACGGAACTCGACTTCACGAGCGGGAGGGATACCAGGAAGATCATCGGGAAAAACTTCAGGGAAATCACGCACAACAGGGATATCGCGAAGCTTCTTCTTTCCTTCATCGGGTTTAACCACATGGGCTAAAAATGCAATACACTTCTTCCGCATGAGTCTTTGGGCTTCGGCGCAAGACATAAGTTTAAGACCACTGGAGGGTTTCTCGCCGTAGATATGAAGATCACCGTTTTCTCGAGGAATGCGAATCAACTTCTTGGCGCAAATAACTTCGGCGCGATTATGCGTAAGCCAGTCCATACCAATGATAACATCAAAACTTCCAAGCGGCATGGGAATGAGGTCGATTAGAAAATCGTTTTCGTTAAGGTTAAGCGTGCAATCTTTAATCACGGAGTTAATTAAAACAGTTTCGCCATTAGCCAATTCAACTGAAAAATTTTCTTTTAAGTTATCGCGCGGTCGCGCAAGCTTCTGCTCAAACGCGCGAGAAATAAAACTTCGATCGGCGCCAGTATCAAAAAGTACAGAAGCATAAAATCCGTTAAGCAAAAATGTACCATTAACTACGTCATTATTCGCTTGCGCTTGGTGCGCGGTTATGTTAAAAGCTCGTCCGCGCGCCACTTGGTTCGAAATTTGGTTCACCGGATTCGCTTGTGTAATTTGCACTTGTAGTCTCGGGCACGCGTTCCGGAAATGACTGGGATCACCGCAGTTGTAGCACGACCTGGGTCGTGGATTAGGGTATGCTGGTTGTGGGTTCTGCAGGTAGGCTGGTGGTGTTTGCGCGATTGGGTTGGCGGAAGGGACTCTACAGTACTCAGCAGAGTGACCAACGCGGCCACATCGGTTACATTGTCGACACGGGGTTTGGGTTGGGTGGTGAAGTCTACAGGTTGGCAAAAGGGTTGGGTTCCTGTGTAAAGTTTCTTAGGTGGCGGGGCAGGGAGTGCGGGATTGGTTAAGGCATAGTTATGGACTACAGGAGGTGTTGGGTAGGCTGTCAGTGGGTTAGGCGTGTAAACTTGAGGTTGGTAGATGGGTTGCTGGACAATGGGCGGGCTGGTAAGCGCATAGGCTTTGCGCCTGCGCTTGAGGTTGTTACGGTTTGAGGGTTCAGGTTTGGTTTCTGTTGTTTCTGGGACAGTCTTGGTGGGTTTGGTCTTTTCTGTTCCCCGCAGGAACAGGGTTCCTGCTCTGACATGGTTGTCGCTGAGCACAGCGGCCAACTCAATAGCGTCAGAGAGGGTTAGTGGGTTTCTGGCCCATACAGAATCTTGAATTTCCATGGGGAGACCCCCAAGGAATTTCTCGATGGCTCGGCGGGAAGGGGTAACAAGGTGAGGGACAAGCAGGCTTAGTTCATGGAAGCGCGTCGCGTACTCGCGCGCTTCGCCACTGTACTGCTTAAGATTCCAAAATTCTTCCTCCAGGCGCTTTACCTCGTTGGGAGGGCAGAATTCTCGCGTCAGAATTTCTTTGAATTCCTCCCAGGGCATGCTAGAAGCAGTTTCTGCGCCACGCGCATGAGCTACTCCATTCCACCATGTAAGCGCTCTAGATTCCAGAACACTAGAAGCATATAGGGTTCGTCTGTCAGGAGGGCATTGGGTATGGAGGAAAGTGTTTTCTATTTTCTCAAGCACGGTGGCTCCTTCAAGTCCTGTGAACTTTGGGGGGTTACCCGCGTTAAAGGACTTAATGTTGTAACCGGAGGTATTGTTTTGACTCAAAGCTTGGGCTATTGCGGCGGCCATTTCCTGGAAACGTTGCAGCGAACGTCTGCGCGAGGCTTCTCTCCTCTGATGACGGCGGGATAGCGGAGGCATTCTATAAAAGTTTTAATTTTAGTTAATATCTTGGTTTTAGCGCAAAGTATCATCTTAATAAGCTTGGTTTCGCGGAGTCAGTTACTGTCAAAAGTTAAAGTAAAATAAATGACCCTAAATGCAGACTTAATAAAGGTAACAAATTCGAATCAAGAATCGACAATTCATGTATCACCATGACTTTCCGAATTCCCAATTTAAAATATACGAGCAAACGAGTATTGGAGATTGACGATTCATGTATCACCATGACTTTTCAATCCTCAATATAAAATATACAAGAAAATGAGTATTGGAGGTTGACAATTCATGTATCACCATGACTTTTCAAGTCTCCAACCTCAGAACATAATCGTAAATGGAAATTGAAAATCAACTATTCATGTATCACCATGACTTTTCGGATTTTCAAATCCCAACAAACGAATATGTAAGAAAATTCAATAAAAATCGAAATTCAGCAAAAATCGAAATAGCGCGGAATAAAACATAAAATCATATACTGCGTCTGCGCAAGCATATTTATAAATAACGAGTAATTAACAATAAGCGCGCAAACATGAGATTTCTCTCATGCGCGAGAAGGGACTCTTAGGTATTCTAGGCCGTTACGTCTAACCACCTATCCTAAAGTCACGTAGCTCTGATACCAATCTGTAACACCCCGACCAAAGGCGGATTATACATCGGGGCGCCACATATTGTTTCATTACTCGTGACACTATTTGGGTGTCAATATTTAATAAATACATTCATTCGCGCACACGCAAAGTAGACATAAGATAACATAAAGCAACATAATTCAATATATTATAAAACAAAATATTCGAACAACAATAACTTGTCTTGATACATTTTAATCTAGGTCCAAAAGTAAAAACGTCCTACGTGTCCACAAGCTCCAAACGTAGCTACAGCAAACCTGAACATGTGTTAAAATAAAACGTCAAACACTTGCGTGTTGGTGAGAAATCAAGTTTAATAGATAATAGATAACAATAAATCTGCGCGCAACACGTGTATGTCTGGTGTTTAACAAGGGTGTAATCAGATTGTGATCAAGCCTAAATAGATCATAGTTCATAGTTCAATCCGTGCTCCCAAATGAGCACAAAAACAAGAAAACATCTGTGCAAGTGTAAACAAAGAAAACCGTAAATGATAGGTCTCCCGTGTTCATCTAATGGATCCATGAAAACTTCGGAATAGGCCGAACAAAGCGGTTAATGATACACACATACAAATAAACAGCCAAGTAAACGTCCTCAACACATGGGATACTGCGCGACTAAAGTTCATAAACAAGTTTAAGACTCAAGTTTGTACGAACACATGAACATCCCAAAACATTAAAAATAAAAAGGGATTAGGTACGAGATTACTCACTTGATAAACGATGCGGTGTAAGATAAAGCAAGAACCAACTTTAAACAAGCACAAGTTAACCTATAAATAAGATTATTGTTTTAATGATTGGTTTTAAGTCTTGATTATGAGTTAGCATAATTAATAAGTAAATTATTATATATAATATATATTACCGGAAAAGCAGGGCAGAACAGGGAGGAAGACGGAGGCAGAGAGGGAGGCGACAGAGGATCAACGGCAGAGAGCAAGGAAGAACAGGAGAGTTTAAGTGCTTTGTGTGTGTAGTGTTAGGAAAAATAAGATTATTATTTATAGAGAAACCCTAGGGAACACAATCCCTAGAAAAGGGGAAAAGATCTCAAAAAGCAAAAGATTCCAAAAGCAAAAGATATCAAAAGATATGACAGCTGCAGGAAACAAGGAAAAGCTGACAGGTAACAGTAAACAGGCATGGGAGGGTCAGATAAAGGTACTGGTCAAGCATGGAAAAGCAGATCTCAAAAGATAATGTCAGTCACTTTTTCTGTCAACCAATGGGGTTGGTGCGCATGCTGCGCCAAAAGTGGCTTTTCAGACATAAGATAGGTCAGGCCAACAGCACAGAAGATAAGACAACACAAAAGCAAACAGGCTGGATAAAACAGAAGAAAAGATAAGTCTAGCGCGAGAAAGCTTCGAGCGCACGCGCGAGAAGATTCGAGCGCACGCGCGAGGGCGAAGGCAGACACAGAAGGTCAAGAGTGCGCGAGCGCGAAGGCAGACACAGAAGGTCAAGAGTGCGCGAGCGCGAAGGCAGACAGAACCAACCTTAACTCGTCGCGGGAAGAACTACATTTCTAAGCGCGTCGCGAGAAGAACTTTAATTCTAAGCGCGTCGCGAGAAGAACTATATTCCTTAGCGCGTCGCGAGAAGAACGGTATCCATAGCGCGCCGCGGGAAGAACTAAAATCCTTCGCGCGCTGCGGGGACAGTTCGTCTCACGTATCGCAGTAACAGGTGGTCATCACGCAGGTTTCCTTGTAAGGAGTCTGGCGCGTGGAGCTGCGCAGACAACCTTAGGCGGGAAGAAACAAAGAACAAGGAGAGTTAGGAGAAAAAGAGGGAAACAAGGCTGAGGGGTTAAACAGGAGGGCGGGACGGCAACAAGAGGGAAAAGAAGGCGGAGAGAAGAAGAGGGACGGGACGGCGGAAAGGAAGAGAGAGGAAGAGGCGGGAAGGAAAATATTATTAGTAATATATATATTTTAAATGTCAAGTTTTAAAAGAAAATAATTAAATTTTAAATCATAAAAAGAATCGGATCAGAAAACGGGTACCTGGGTCGGGTCGGATTCGGGCAGATGTCACAGCAGAAACTTTGCAAGACATATGTATCCGCTGTTAGAAACAAAGCGGCGCGCGGAAGCGAAACAACACACACATGCACAACGATAAACACGCATAAACGAAAATATAAACGATACATAAATTTAACGTGGTTCGGTCCCCGCGAGGGGACCTACGTCCACGGGCTGCAACTAGGTTTTCTTATTAGCTCTGAACAAAGATTACAATTACATGATGGGATATATATAATAAACAAGATTAGGGTTAAACATAATTAGGAACCAAAACCGGGCCTCCTAATAGAACCGGCCCAAAGGCCTTCATAACCCAACAATCTCCCACTTGAAGGCCTTACGATAAATTCCAGCCTGCCATCCAAGCAAATAACAATCTCATTAATCCAGTAACTCTAGTAATCTTGAGTAATAGAAATCTACCAAGCCTCCAGTTCCAAGAACAAGCTAAAACTTCAACAAAAGAAGTTCTCCAAGCCTCCAGTTCTCTAGGAACAAACTAAGATTTCTACCAATCCACACCCTAGTTGCATCGACCCTTCTCATTAGTTACCTGAAAGGCTCATTGAAGCTTCCGAGAGCTCCAATCCGGTCATCACAGACCCAGCCATGACAAAACCCGCCAATGACTCATCCTCAATTTTAACCGGCCCTCACTTACTCACACTACCGGCTCTAAAGACTTCAAGAGATAAACACTCTCCAAAATCAGCAGACTTTACCAGGCGAGATTTTCACATTCGGATTTCCCAGTCTTCCGAACTTAACGTCCCTTTGGAAACAAACCTAGAACACACCGCGTGCTCCCACTGTTACCAAAACCCTAAACATGTTCAGACCTCCGAATACGCTCAAGCTAACATCACTATGGCTCTAGGCTTCATGTATGCAAACTGAAACCCCTAAGCTCTACGCGATTCAGCGAGCCAAGACTTTATAACTCGAAAGTTGGTTCACTTCTTCCGATGATACAGAGACCGTATCTTCCAAAGTCTTTAACTAAAAGATTCAACAAATGCTTCATTGAAGTGAGTAACAAGAAATAAAGCAAACCAGAATCTTGAACCCAAGAGTCTTCACCGCCTTCACTGAGTCCCAATGCATCAACCCCGGATACATTCTCAAAAGCATAATTCCAAACCATTCGACATCGACTCTTAAAATGTCTCACCTCTACGTAACCTACCAAGTCGACTATGCCCAACTCCAACTGTCTCTGTTATCCCAACCCATGCCACACCAACACTCCATGAGATGAACCCCACTGTACTATCCCGGAAAATAACTTTACCCAACACGAGTTCCTGAACCTCTCAAATGGTGTACCACTGATCACCACCAAACAAGATATAACTTCACAATTCCAAACGAACAAGAAGTAATAATCACAGTTCCGAACCAGCTAACAAGCAAACAATTATAACAACAGTAGAACTTTCATGGAGAACAAGCGGTACCAAGGGTTCTATGACCGTACACACGATCAGTTAATGCAAACCCTAACCGAAAGATCATCCAAACTAGCAATAGTTCACATGACTTGCAACTGACCTATTATTTTTCACTTATGTCGTCACCAGCACACCCGTTGGTTCCATTTTCTCCAAGTTTACCCCATATCAGTACCACATCCAAGTTCCCTTTGACAAACCAACCAACCCAAATCATTAACTGTTGAACACTCCGATCATAACCATCTCGGATTCAGTTATAACAATAACAAATAAGAACAAAATCGGAAACAGTGAACAGACACAACAATACATGGGCCTGAACTTAACGGCCGTTCTACTAAACAATGTCAAATAAACCAATTTTCTCCTGCAACAACCGATAAATCTAGTAACCAAAAAAAACTCGTAAACAGTTACCTCAGACTATCTCTTGCAGACAAATCCGAACCAAACCCGAAACGCCAATTTTTCACATAACCTGGTTCTTCATTTTATGGTTGATAATAAATCGTCAAGACCCGAACTTGAAAAAAAAACCCCTACTTAGCCTGCAACCCAAACTCGACTAACAACTGAATATAAACCTAATGAGTGGCTCCATCGAATTCCAAAAAAAACACGGTAACACAAGGATTTAATAAATTTGGTACCACTTCTTTGATTCAACCTTCTCGGTCCTGTCACTATCCAACCGGCAATCGCTGACCACTAATCCCAACTAACACCCGGCCACACAACAATCCCGGAACAACCCAGACGACGCCGGGTAACAAAACTTCAATCCCTAACAATAACCAAAGAACCAAAAACGAACCTCAAAACAACCATGTTTCTATCACGTCAACTCAGTTTTTTTTTCTAGTGATTGCATCCTTGGTGTCAGTAGCTTTTTCTCACACAAAAAGAACAACCACACAAATAATTATTGTAGTGGCGGCTGTGCAATTCTCAAACACAAAAATTGTGTTATATGAATTAATAAATAATTGTTTGACTTTTGTGGGACCATGTTTCCTTGGTGTGAGAACAGCAAAAAACGAGAAGATAATAACATGTGATTCCGACTTCACATACACGACACGGCTCCAAGGCTTCTTTGATCGACCACAGCCTCCAACCAAATCCGAAAAACCTTAACTGACTTTAATCTTCTAACGGGACAAATGAACCTCTGCGAATCGCCAGTGCAACGAACCGTTTGTTCAACGAGCCAAAGCTCTGATACCACTTGTTAGGAACAAAGCGGCGCGCGGAAGCGAAACAACAGACACATGCACAACGATAAACACGCATAAACGAAAATATAAACGATACAAGAATTTAACGTGGTTCGGTCCCCGCGAGGGGACCTACGTCCACGAGCTGCAACTAGGTTTTCTTATTAGCTCTGAACAAAGATTACAATTACATGATGGGATATATATATAATAAACAAGATTAGGGTTAAACATAATTAGGAACCAAAACCGGGCCTCGTAATAGAACCGGCCCAAAGGCCTTCATAACCCAACATCCGCGATTCTCCTATTGTTCATCCATTTTCCCCCTTTTCGGTTACGCCAGGTGCGTCTACTTTTAATGTCTTTGTTTAATTTGGTTGTAACTATTCTCAATTTTGTTTTAATCCATATATCTTTCCTTGCTTGCTTGTCTGCTCAGTTTGCTTGCTTTATACCTACCTTCAGTATTCATGAATTGATGACATTTTTTCAGCAAAAGGATTATGCTATATAAAAATAGCAGACTATGATACAACCAATTTCATTGTTCGATCTTTAATGGTTTTGGTTATGTATGGTAGCTATAATTATTTGTTTTCTTTTTTATGGTGCACACTAGGTGTTTCTTGAAATATAACACCATAAACGAATTTGTAAAACTGAGGAATCATTTGCTTTTTCGCTCTTCTTTTAGTCTTATTATGTTTTATAATGTTGTTTACTTGTTTCTATTAAGATATTTGACCTCCGGCGACTGCAGTTTCTATTCTCGTCGGCCCTCCATTCAGTTATCATCACTGCGATTTCTGTAGCGGGCGACCACTAACACGGCAGTTGACACTGGATTAACACAACAGCCTCTTAGTCTTTCCTAGATGATTTGAAGACGAAAATTGAACCTTGAATGTATTACCCTTCCATCGGTTATGAGATTGCAAAGTCTTCTTAAGGGCCAAACTAACCTCACTGCAGGTTAGTTAACTTCTCTTTCTTTATTCTGTTTTCTTTTATTTATATGTGCCATTTGTTTATCTTCCCATCATGAAAGAAATGCATTTATGTTAAGTTTATTTTGAATAGTTTCTTTTAAAGCATGGAATTAATGTGTTCTGGAACCTGCTATTTTGTAAGGTCCACCTCATCATGTCATATGAACCTTTGGTTATCTTTTTTGTTATTATTTGTTTGATTATTTGTTTTTTTTTTTGCAAAAGAAAGTTGGGATTAATGTCTTTCCGAATGTCATGTTGGTAGGATTACAAGAGTATGTATTCAGTATTCTATATTGGGTATTCTCAAAACTTCTTCCAAATACAAATTATATTGCATGAAATGAGTTTGTCTTTTAAAAATTGATGACATGATATGCAATCAACTAAGTATACTGGTTAAGTCATGTAGGTGTGTGAATTGGTGTGGTACTGTTTTAACTTTCAATAATGCAAATTTAACATGTTTGTGGTAGTTATTGGTTTGTCAGCCCAGTGACATTGGTTGAAGTGAGTGGGATTTATGTTCGTTGGGGGGGGGGGGGGGGGTGGGGGCCGGCTGGTCGGAGTAACTACAACCTTGGTTACTAAATTTATAAGTACTGAATACATGATTAAATCAATCGAAACACTTACTCTTTCGGGACATATCTTTGTTTTAGATAAACTTTGCATGAAAAGCCTATATACTTCAAGTTCATAACATATGGCGGCTTAAATCGGGTTATTATTATGTAGGTGTAAAGTAATGACTTTTTAATGCAACTACAAATGCGTTATTTTGTAACACATTTAAAATCTTATTATTTTTTTTATACCAGTCAAATGGGTAACTTTATTGGTGTTCATTTTGTAAGACGGGTCAAAACGAGTCAATTTTTTATATGCTTATAAACCATTTTCTCTCTAATGTAGAACTAAACGGCTAATTTTTTTAACACATGAAAAATCTGTTTATTTTTTGATTTTCATGTGAGTTTAGTATAGATGATAGTTGTTAGTTAACGAAGTTACTTAATTATCTCATTAGGATATCCTGGTAAAAAATACTGGAAAACTCTATATGCTTTATCAATTTCTGGAGGAGAATTCAGAAATATGCCGATGGGTTGCTGTTGGGTCTGTTATATTGGAGGTACATCAATATCACTAATATCTAAACATTGTTAACTTATTTCAGAATATTGAAAAATAATATTCCAATTATGGATTGCAGGGTCTTGTATACTTGTTAGCTCTTATGCTACGGGCTGCAAATGCTTTACCAGACTATGGCCCCAAGCAGCAACAACATCCATTGATCAACTGCCAACCACTTCCTGCTACAGTTGTTCCCGGTACCGACAACGTTTTAATTCCTGTATGAGCTAAAATATAACCCAAATTGTCCATTTGGTTTCTATTCCCACAATGGGTTTGGTTCAATTTTGATTTTTCCCTATTTTATCATTTTCGCTTGAAAATTTTGCACCCAAAGAAAAGTGCTCCAAAATAATGAATTTAAAACCAAAATTTTGGACCTTAAATTTTTAGTTAATTAATGATTAATTGAATATTACACATCGACTACACCATTTATAATTTTATTTATTAATTACTTAAAATCGGTTTTTTTACTTCGGTATGGTCCAATTTTGGTAGTTTTTGGTTGATCTATTTTAAACATAAAACCAAACCACTGCTTTTTTCTTTCTATCCGCATTATCCTATAAGGTCAAAGGGGTGTTTTGCTATGGGTTGAAAAGAGTATGTTGGTTTGATCCGAAAGTTAAACGGGCCATAATTGAATCTTTTTTAATGTTTAGTTATACTTATATCAGCCTTTTGCTTCACTTTCTACTAATTACATATTTTGCAACTATTGCAGGACAACTTGTTCGTAGAAGCAAACAATAAATCTTTTATATCCAATACTCAAGTACATATATGGTCATATTTGTTTGCTATGCAAGGGCATATTCGCTTACTTAATTTGTTGCGGTCCTGCAGATAGCTTTTGGTAATTAGATGATTAATCTATCAAATAATAATTTGTCACAGCTAACTTTTAATTAGGTGACTTAATTAAATTTCGGTGTTGTCCATGCTAACGTGAATATTATAATGTTTATTAGTTATGTATATTTATGTTTAGTATAAAGAACAAATCTCCCAACTCAGAATCCTTGTATAGTTTATGTGTGTAGAGGATTCAATTTATAAACACCAATGGGTATAAATGTCTTGTGTTAACATGAAAGACTCCTCTCTCACTTTGACTTATTAGTTTGCTTTCACCTCAACCTCTACTAAGATCTCTTGCATTAATTCAATAGCGAATGATGGTACTGTAACGACTCAACGTTCGCTAACTTTAAAGGAAACAACAAATTAAAAACGTAGTTGTGTTTAGCTTAGATTTTGAGTTTTGTGATAATGTTAATAAAATTTCTTATTTTTGTATCGTAAACTATGCCTACTACAAATTTGACTATGCAAAATGTCGCCACCATAACGAACCAACCACCTTGTGTCCCCGCCGCAAAGCGCGGACACTCCTACTAGTAAGGATGTATACATATACATATATATTGTAACACCCCAACCCGGAACAGGCTAACGTGTTACTATTACAGATATCAAATCAACGCCACAATCCAAATACAACAAAAATTAATGCAACCTACGTCATATTATTAAACAAAATGAATTAACTTTAAGAAGCTTGAACTTCATTTTTTTTATCTCTCATCACTAAATTCCCAGAATCCCGGATTACCTGAAAACAAAATAAGAAAAACAAAACAAGAAAACACGGCTGAGCCAAAAATTGCCCAGTAACGGAAAGAACAATAGTATAGGTAAGGACAGACGTAAGAGAATAAATATACGAACTTCAATTCAAACTCGAAACCAACCCTTTATACCTAAACACATACTTAATAAAATTCGGATGTATGATCCGACACTTGGCCAGAACATGGTCAAACGCATGCGGAAATATATCAGAACTATAACAAAAACACCCAGAGCCAGAAACATATAACTTGTAACATATAATGTGTGACGTGTAACATATAACGTGTAACATTTAACTGAACTATAATTAAATGCGAAACATAATCCGATACACGATCGGGACGTAATCTGAATATACTCAAATTTAACCAAATGCGTATACACATATCAAAACGGACCAGAAATATAGCGAAACAAAATATAATTACTAAAATACACGACGATGATGTTAAAATAAATAGGTCGTGTAATACGGAAGCACCCAGAGCCTAAACAGAGGGGTACACAGCTAGCTAGTCCATGCACCAAAGAGACGGTGTGGGTGGCGTGCACACATTGTTCCATCTCAAACAGAAGTCAGGAGTCAGAGCTAAGATCGATCTATACGCCTCTAAGTGGCCAAGGTACTACATGAGTACTTTCAGAGACGCCGTGAACTTTGATTACGCACTGTCACGATAAGTGCCATGTCAGGAGTCAGGAGTCAGGAGTCGGAGCTAAGATCGATCTATACGCCTCTAAGTGGCCCTAATACTTCAAAAGTACTAGTTAGAGACGCCGTGAACTTTGATTACGCACTGTCACGATAAGTGCCATGTCGTTGACGCCCCAACGACAAGTCAGAAAATGCTCGGGTAACAGAGTACTGAAACTAGTAACATATAACTAAAATATATTATATAAAATAACTGAACTCAAAATATGACCGACGCGTAACGAAAATCCGTGCTACAAAGTAACGGAATAGATTCAATACTATTAGTAAACGAGAACAAAAGCCGCACTACGAAGTAACGGAATATAATTAATACTATTAGAGAAAGAAACCAGAAACCGTACTACGAAGTAACAAGAAACAGAATCCGTACTACAAAGTAACGGAATAGATTCAATACTATAAGTAACCGAAAACAGAAACCGTAATGAAGTAACGGAATATAATTAATACTAAGAGGAAACAAAGACGGAAACCGTACAACAAACTAACGGACTATAATTAATACTAAAAATAGCAAAAACAGGAAACCGTACCTTAACTTAGCAAGCAAAGCAAAACCGAACGAGTCGTCCTTAATACGTACTAGATCCTACATTTTAAATATACTTTTGAATTAAATTATAGAACTTAACGTTGTTGTTTTAACAACCTTTCCGGCGACGGTGGTTTTATTAATCATCTTACTTAACGTAGTCGATAATACTATTATCCGAACCATCTTATATGAGTATTATTCTTTTGTTTATTATGGTACTAGTAACTTTTACTAAAGACACAAATAAAGGATGCATGGAGTGTCACCCAGAACCCGATTGAATAATATTACAAAAAGAATTTCGATAACCTAATAATAAAGAGTTCTTGTACCATACAAACATGTACGAGTATTCTTATCACCACCCTTTTAACAGTAAGGTTAAGTTAACATGATAAAAGTGGGTATTAATTAGCAGAAAACAAAATATGTAAGGTGACAAAATCAGCAAGATATCTTATGTTTTTTTAACAAAACCGAATTTAAATCACATTCTAGTCGCCGGAAACAAACCAGAATTCGAGGACTAAAACGATCAACATGAACAGGAACTGTTACCTCAAAATTCGAACAGCAGATAATAAGGAAGCAGCGGTGGTTCACCTTCGTAGTCACGTGACGATAACTGTCTCCACTAAAACAGAGAGGTCAATGGTTGTCTTCGGCAGCAGCGGTGGCGGCGGTGGTTGGCGATAACAATAGTCGGCGATAGTTGAAAAGAACCGAACCAACGGTGAGATAGCAGCAGCTGTGGTTAACTACAGCGGTGACAGAAAGCGGCGAGGAGGGTGGCGAAGGTCGCCGTTTTCCGGCGACGAGTTGCAGGTCGGCGGTAAGGGTGTATACGGCAGAGAGATCCAGAGATTTAAGGTTTTGTTATCTTGGAGTCTTATCGCGTTTGTGTATATATATATTAAACGAGTTATAAGCGTGATCAAATTCCTAAATAAGTTAGTTGTTTGTTGCTCAAGTTTTCGCTGGAATGTTACAAGATGTAAACTTGCTCAAACTCAAATTCTTAAATTTCATATTTTATTCAAAACACTCATCCGTTGATGTTATTATTATTATTATTAATTATACCATTTACAGTTTAAAATAATATTTATATTAAAATTATGGTTATTCGTTTGTTATCTAATACAAAAGTTTGGGTTATTATAATTATACTCCCCTAAAAAAAAAAAATTTCGTCCTCGAAATTGTAAGACGGTGACACATACTTTCGGATATCACGGAAACGAAACAAACTTAAAACTTTCATAAATTCAGACATGACAATTGCAAAGTCTTGGAAACAAATATTAGGACATATAAAACAGAATTCATATGAAATCAAAACCATCCAAACTGAAATAGCTGACTCGTTGCCATGATGATATTGAACGAAACTATGGGTAACCTAAAACTTGTATCGGATAATACTAGTTCTTATAAACGAAAATCAAAAATTTCATTTGAACACAGAATTACATATAACATAGTGGATAACTAATAACTACAATAAATAAATTTTGATGAGCTAAAGCCTATGACTAAATTGTGTAACTAATAACCAAAACGAAAGACAGATAACTGAAACATTTGACTTATAAGTGGAAATAAAAAGTGATAACTAATGGAATACTAAAAAAAAAAAAAAATCAAGACTTGAAACGTAAATTTTCAAAAACATATTTTGAATATTAACATGCATTTCTACACTGATATAAAAATAAATAAATATATAATAAAAGACACGTAACACTAGCAGATAATAGCGAAAACTTAAGACAATGTCGTATCTAAATATTAGAGGAACATTAAGCTGCAAAATGGATTTTAGTAGCACACATACATACCTGTAAATTCATGGTTACGTTCGCGACCATAATCATCAATTTACCTTACGAGTGTGTCCTAACGGTCCTTCCATTACACATCTTAAAGACTAAACTTATATAAAAAAAAATGACGTGTTGATATACTAAAAAAAATGATGTCAAAGTCTTGACATAAATGATACGAAACACGACCCAAATATGCTAAACTTCAAACATACCAAACATAAGAGTCTTCTAACATGACAGATAAACAGAGTGTGAAACTTAACAAAATCCAAATTCGCACGAAATCAAACCCAAATAAACTGAAATACGGGGTACTAAAACGAAAACAAATACGGATAATCAAAACGGTTCATGGCTTCAATTTCCCCAGAACTAATCTTTTTGCGCAGGTCTAGCGTTTTCTCCATTATTAGCTCTAGGGTCCCGCTGAGGGCAGTCTCTGATCATGTGTCCTGCATCTCCGCATCTAAAACAACGACCTTCAGCTCGACGACAAGCACCTCCATGACGTTTCCCACACGTGCCACACAGAGGAGTATTTCGGTTTTGTTGATTAAGTGGTTGAGCTCTGGTGGGGTTATGATGTTGTTGCATATTATTCTGTGCGGTCCTATGATTCTGATTTTGATTTCCCCCATTTCGTGGCTGATTGTTGAAATTCCCATCAGTACGCTGTCTACGGTCTCGGGGTACAAGGGACTGTTCGGTTCCAACCTGAGAAGAAGATTGACCCTGATTATTTTCTCTTGGCCGCTTACGACTTTCATCAAAAGACTTCTGGCGGTGTTTCTTATCATTATCAAGGTTCTTAACCGCATCAACTATCTCATTTATGTCATTAAAACGGAGGTTCAAGATAAACTTCCTATCTCGGTCACAAATGGCCCACTTGAAATGGTTGGTCTGTTGTTCTTGCGTGCCTACAGTTGGGCCAAGAAAACTAACCAATCGACTGAAACGATTTTTAAACTCAACGATGGGCTCATCATTAGCCTGAATAATTGAAGAATATTCTCTCAAATATTCACTGCAATCAGCATCAGTGAAATACTGTTGGTAAAACAAAGTACGGAATTCATTCCAAGGAAGTGTAGCAGCATAATTGTCTCCACCACGTGCAGCTTTCAGTGTCTTCCACCATCTGTGAGCGTCATCTTCGAGCTTGTAAGTAGCTAACCGAACCTTAAACACATCTTCAACACCCAGCACTTCAAACAGTTTCTCGATGTGCGCAATCCAGTTTTCAGCTTCTACTGGAGAACTAGCAGTACTAAAGGATTTTAGCTTTTGCTTTTGAAAACGCTCAAGCCAGACATGAATACCAACAGGGGGATTGTTGCCTCCAGCGTTGTTGCCACCGGCGTTGTTCCCACCGGCATTGTTGCCACCGGCATTATTTTGCTGCAACTGTTGTATGATGTTAGGGATTATTTCCTGTCACACCCTCAAAATCCACTAACGGAGTTTTACCGTCAGAGGGTGTGAACTGGCAGGATCGGAATCATTAGTTATAATCAAACCAAAGAAAAACGTTTAAATGTAAATAAGTGCGGAAGCGTAAAACCTTAATTCAAAAGTTGCGTCACGCAGGACGACTTAAAACCAAATGTAACGGTTAAAAATTAAGTTTGCAGAATAAAGATGGTTTCAATTATGCATGCTCCTAAACCGCGCGCCCGCCTCGGCTACCTGAGAATAACATACTAAAAGTGTCAACACAAGGTTGGTGAGTTCACAAGTTAAATAAGATAAATCGTTTAGCGTTTTGCGTAACCTCGTTACGACGATTCAGTGTTTTGCGTAACCACGTTACGACGTTTAAGTGTTGCGTAACCTCGTTACGACGTTTAAGTGTTGCGTAACCCCGTTACGACGTTTAAGTGTTGTGTAACCACGTTACAACGTTTAAGTGTTTTGCATTACCAGATAGTGTTATGTCAAATTATATATCGATAGGTAGCTAATCTATACAAAAAGTATCGCTAAGTGGTTCGCGACCGAAGCTGACTGTTTATCAAGTGCCCGTCACCAGGTCAATCCAGACCATGGTAAGTGTTAGCCAAAATTACACCCACTCAACCTCCAGTTGAGCTTAACGTCGGGTGGGGTTTGTCAAACCCAGTAGTACTACTCAACAGTGACTCGCTATTCCAAATATTAACCGGTCCGATGTGTGGGACTTCAAATGTTACGTTTGCCGCTTAGCCTTTACAAGTGATATATAATTTATAACAAAATCTTAAATATGCGTTTATCTCAGAAAATATGTTTATCGGAGTATGTTATCTCCCCCAAGTGAAAAACGTTTGAAAACAGTTCAAAGAGCGGGGTAAGTGAAACTCACTGTTTGCGAAGAATATCCCGATCTAGATCACCAAGTGATGTGCGTCGTAGAAACTCTCTAGCGTTCTAAATAACAAAGAGATTTTCTAAGTATCGGTACGTTTAACGAGTCTCTAGACTCGGCACATAATACCTATGCACGTAACAGATTTCGTGTTTCGTTTGTGAATTGTGTGTGACTTAAACAAGTACAATTGTGATACGATACATGAGTGAGCAATTACTTTCGTGTCACGTACTAATAACATACTTTACTAGCAGTTATTCCCGTAAGGGCATTTTGGTCAACAAACAAAGATTAACTAACCATTATTCCCCATAAGGGCAATTTGGTCAATTCATGGCAATCAACTAACAACTATTCCCCGCAAGGGTATTTTGGTCAAAATACAACAATTATACAAAAACTATCATATTTCATGCATTCCTACACAACTCAGCAGCTAGTTTCGTTATGACAGAATTTCTACTTGAAAGATTGCACTAGTTCACCAATCATAACGTCTCAATTAATTCACCAAAAATCACCACAGAAGCATACATATCTTAGGTTTCCAGAACATATTTTATCTTATTTTTATTCCACATATTTTTCTTATAATGACCAAAACATTACAGCAAACTCATATCAGTCAGATTCATGTGCAACAGAATGTTATTTCAAATTCCCATTAAACGAAAAATCCAATAAATGCAAGACCACTTGGGTTTGGTTCCTAACTCAATGAGTCAACTTCCAGAAGTGGAACCAACCCAATTGGTCTCGTAGTTCATGAGATATAACATTTACAACACAACCTAACAGCAGGTCTAACAGCTCAGCTTTGCATCACGTGTTTGTAAAATCATAAAAGTATACTTCCACTTATCCAAAAATTACGAATTTATACTTTATAGAAACTAGACTCAACCTAGTTTACTGAAGTACCCACAATCTCAATCAATTTTCACGTTTACACTTCGTTACAGTCACTTAAACATCGTATATACATTCTGTCCAGAATCTGTTCACATCAAAACTCAACATAATAACAATCTATGAACTATCATGCATCCATATAACCCTCTAGACACTATAACTACTATCCATGCATATCAATTACACCATACATACAAGATTAGGGTTTGTGTTTTAACTCAAATCAAAGACAACAATGAATCATGCAACAACATCAATCTAGTTAGCAATTCATTATCCAAATAACAACAATCATATTACTCATATACATGGACAAAATCGGCTGCCTTAGGGTTTATACTTAACCCATTAAACATCAAAATTAAACAACAAAGAGGTAAGAGGTGATCAAGTATACCTTCCTAGCACCTAGTTCTTGGATTAAACACTTGATTAAGGCTTGAATGTGTGTATGGAAGTGACGGCAGCCAAGGGTGGGGTGGGAGCTTGTTCCGATCGGGTTTTTGAAGAAAGAATAATAATAGGTTAGGGTTTAGTTAAGGATATATTTATAATAATACAAGTTACACTCTAGTCCCTAATCTTTCAAGTGTTACATCTCTAGCCTAAACTAGTTGGTTCTTGTTTAACATTCCACATAACAATCAAGTAACACACATATATCTAACATATAATACTCACATAATTAGTGTTTTGACGTTTGTCGTTTATTTATCAATCGTTCGCGTCAACTCGTTTGCATTTCGGTGCAAATCCCGAAAGACTACACATGTAGTAAGTGTTAAGCGTCATTTAAACCCTAGTTTAAATGTAATGAAGTATGCGTTATAGATTCAACGATCTTAAAGTTTGAATTGACGGAGTTGAGTTAACGGGGTTAACCTGAAATTGACGATTGTCACATCATTCCCATGTTAAAGAATTTTCGTCCCGAAAATTTGAGTCAAGTCGTGATGAGTGTCTGAAAAAAAATAAGAAAATTTTCAGTTTGTCATATCATCCCCTAGTAGAAAGAAATTTCGTCCCGAAATTTAGTTCATACCTCCGGTGATGTTTGACGGTTTGCCGGGTTTCGCGGTTTTCGGTGTTTGGTTAGCCCTTCAAAAAGGTGAGGATACTTTTTCATCATGCGATCCTCTCGTTCCCATGTGAACTCCGGTCCACGTCTCGAGTTCCAACGAACCTTAACGATTGGAATTTTGCTGTGCTTGAGCGTTTTGGTTTCCCAATCCAAAACCTCGACTGGTTCCTCAATGAACCGTAACTGTTCATCAACTTGTAGTTCCTCCAAAGGGACTACTTGGGTTTCATCAGACAGGCATTTCTTCAAATTTGATACGTGGAATACATCGTGTACGTCACTGAGTTCTGTTGGTAGGTCCAGTCGGTAGGCCACCGGACCAATGCGCTCAGTTATCCGGTACGGACCAACATATCGTGGGTTGAGTTTGTTTCGCTTACCAAAGCGAACCACACCTTTCCAAGATGAGACTTTGAGTAACACTCGATCGTTCACTTGAAATTCGAGAGGTTTTCGGCGCTTGTCGGCGTAACTCTTTTGGCGATCTCGTGTTGCTGCCATGCGATTTCGGATTTGAACAATCTTTTCCGAGGTTTCGAGTACCAGTTCCGGACCAGTGATTTGGCTATCACCCACCTCTGCCCAGCAGAGTGGTGATCGACACTTCCGTCCGTACAGCGCTTCAAACGGCGCTGCCTTAATACTTGCGTGGTAGCTGTTATTATACGAAAACTCTACCAAGGGTAAGTGGGGTTCCCAACTTTTTCCGAAATCTAAGACGCATGCACGCAACATATCCTCCAGGGTCTGAATAGTCCGTTCACTTTGCCCATCCGTCTGAGGATGGTATGCTGTACTCATATCGAGACGGGTGCCCAGTGCGCTTTGCAGCGACTTCCAAAAGTGCGAGGTGAAACGAGAATCTCGATCGGAAATGATCGAGACAGGTACTCCGTGTCTAGACACCACTTCTTTCATGTATACTCGAGTCAGTCTTTCCATTTTGTCTGTTTCTTTAATCGCTAGGAAGTGTGCCGATTTAGTCAACCGGTCAACGATCACTCAGATGGTATCGCATCCCGTCGGTGTCTTAGGCAAACCCGTAATAAAGTCCATAGAGATGTGTTCCCATTTACACATTGGGAGTTCCGGTTGTTGCAGTAGACCAGATGGTTTCTGGTATTCTATCTTGACTCTGGCACAAGTCAAACATTTGCTCACGTAGGTGGCAATGTCGGCTTTCATGTTCGGCCACCAGTAAAGTGCCTTTAAATCATGATACATTTTATCTGAGCCAGGGTGGATAGAATATCGGGACTTGTGAGCTTCGTCCATCACTAGAGTTCTCAACTCTCCGTATCGTGGAACCCAAATCCGGTTCTCAAAATATCGGACCCCGTCCGATCTGGTTTCAAGTTGCTTGTTCATGCCCCGCATGAGTTCCGATGGAAGATTATCATCTTTCAAAGCTTCCAGTTGCGCATCGCGAATCTGATCGGGTAAGCTGGCATGAATCGTGAGTTGCAATGCTCTCACCCGTCTGGGTTTATCCGTTTCTTTTCTGCTGAGGGCGTCGGCCACCACATTGGCCTTGCCAGGGTGGTACTTGATGGCACAATCATAATCTTTAAGCAGCTCGACCCAACGACGCTGTCGCATGTTCAGCTCCTTCTGATCGTAGATATGTTGGAGACTCTTGTGGTCGGTGTAAATGGTAAACTTGGTACCGTACAAGTAATGCCTCCATATCTTAAGAGCAAACACCACAGCTCCGAGTTCCAAATCATGGGTCGTGTAGTTCTTCTCGTGAACCCGTAGTTGTCTAGAGGCGTAGGCTATAACCTTCTCGAGTTGCATCAGCACACAACCGAGACCTTGTATAGATGCGTCACAGTGTACCTCAAAATTTTCCGTTCCCTCGGGGAGGGCTAAAATAGGGGCGCTACAAAGCTTGGTTTTCAACAGTTGAAAAGCGGATTCTTGCGCGTCACCCCAGTTGTACTTAGTGCCCTTGTGAGTCAAAGCGGTGAGGGGTTGAGCAATCTTTGAAAATCCCTCGATGAAACGCCGGTAGTAGCCGGCCAGTCCTAGGAATTGCCGCCCCTCAGTCGGAGTCTTGGGTGCTTCCCAGTTTTTGATGGCCTCTACCTTACCGGGATCGACATGGATACCATTCTCGTTGATCACATGTCCTAAAAAGTGAACCTCGCGAAGCCAAAATTCACATTTCGAGAGTTTAGCATACAGTTGTTCCTTCTTCAGTAGTTCCAGAATTATCCTTAAGTGCTCTTCGTGGTCAGTCTCGTTCTTGGAGTAGACGAGAATATCATCAATGAAAACAATCATAAACTTGTCGAGGTACGCCTTGCATACTCGATTCATGAGATCCATAAATACGGCTGGTGCGTTGGTTAGGCCAAAAGGCATAACCGAAAACTCGTAGTGACCATACCGTGTTCTGAAAGCCGTCTTTGAAATATCTTCTTCGCGCACTCTCAGCTGGTGGTAACCGGATCGTAGATCGATCTTCGAGTAGTAACTCGATCCCTGAAGCTGGTCAAACAAATCATCAATTCGGGGTAATGGATAACGGTTCTTGACCGTCACCTTGTTCAACTCCCGGTAGTCGATGCACATTCGGAAAGTCCCGTCTTTCTTTCGGACAAACAAGACAGGGGCTCCCCATGGCGATGAGCTAGGTCGGATAAAACCTTTATCCAACAAATCTTGCAACTGAGTGGACAACTCCTGAAGTTCCGCCGGTGCTAGTCGATACGGGGCTCGTGCTATGGGTGCTGCACCGGGTGTCAACTCGATTTGAAATTCGACTTGACGAATAGGAGGGAGTCCGGGCCAATCCTCCGGGAAAACTTCCGGAAAGTCTCGCACAACCGGTATGTCCTCAATTCGTTTCTCCTACGCGGGTTTCTCAACAATCTGCGCCAAAATTGCCGGATGGCCCTTTCGTAAATACTTCTGTGCCTTCAAAAGGGTAATGACGCTGGTGGTCATGCCGCTTCTCTCGCCTCGGACCGAAATGATCTCGCCGGAAGGGGTGGTAATATGGACTATCTTATCATGGCATATAATCTCCGCTCGGTTCTCGGATAACCAGTCCATGCCGACAACGACATCGAAACTACTAAGCGTAAAAGGAATAAGGTCGATGTCAAAGACATGACCTGACGGTTTCAACTTACATCCCGCAAGTATATGAGTTGTTATTACAGTTTTACCGTTAGCTAATTCAACAGGAAACTTAGCGTCTAACGGGGTTGGAGTAAGGTTTAAAAGTTGACTAAAAGCTTTTGACACAAAACTCCTATCAGCTCAAGTGTCGAACAAAATAGAAGCAAAACAATCGTTTACAGGGAACTTACCAGACACCACATGCGGATCATTGCGGGCTTGACCCGATCCAATCACAAACGCTCTTCCTTTGCCATTTCCTCCACCATTACTGCCACTTCCATTACCCCCATTATTGTCATTCTGTTTCAGCTTGGGGCAATCCTTCCGGAAATGACCTTCCTGTCCACATTCAAAACATCCCTTAGTCGTCATCGGTGGCTTAGGAGCACCCTTCGCCGCAAGGTCAACTCTATCTTTCCGCATCTTTGACACTTGACACGGTCACACTGACCAACATGATGAAAGTTGCACCTGTTGCACTTTGGATATTTCCCAGCATATCCGCTCGAAACCTGCCCGCTACCGTTGTTGTTGTTGTTGTTGTTGTTGTTGTTGTGATTCTGAGTGTTGAAACTCCGAGTAAATTCGGGCTTACGGTAGTGGTGTTGCGGTGGGAGGTTTGAGGATGAAGATCTGGTGTTGTCAAACTTTCTCTTCCCGCTGTTCGGGTTGCTGTTGTTGTTACTGTTGCTGACGTGGTCATTACTAGGGTTGTCACGGGCTTTAACAGTCGAACCCCTCGGTGGTAACGCACCCTGGGTCACAGCCTGATCCGTCAGTTTGTGAGCCAAACGGATCGCTTGCTGGATCGTGGCTGGTCTGGAAGACGTCACCATACCCTGAATCTGTGGTGCTAACCCATCAATGTACATCTCTATCCTCTTGCTCGGCGGATCCACCATCCGCGGACACATCACAGCCAACTCGTGCGAACGAGTAGTGTAGGCTTCAATCTCCGAACCCACCATCTTCAACGACCAAAACTCCGACTCTAACTTCGAAATTTCCTCCCTCGGACAGTACTCCTCCCGCATCATGTTTTTGAACTCCTCCCAGTTCATCGCGTTAGCCAGTTCCAATCCAAGGATCTGGACGTTCGAATTCCACCAAGTGAGGGCGGAATCCTCAAGTGTCCCAGCAGCGAATTTGACCCTACTGGCAGGGGGACAGTTACACATCTCAAAGGCCGACTCGGCCTTCTCAGCCCAACGCAGGAAGCCTATAGCTCCCTCAGTGCCCTTAAACGTACTGGGCTTGCAGTCAAGGTAGTTCTTGAAGGTACACGTTCCACTCGGACCTCCAGTTTGATTCTGAACGTGTGCGGCTAAAGCGGCCGCCACATGGTCATTCAGCAGAGTTTGGAGTTCAGCTGCAGTCATGCTGATGTTACCACGTCCTCGTCCAGCGTTTCTTCCGGCCATTTCCTAGAATCACAGTATAAAATGTTAAACATGAATTTTTCTTTCATATACAACACATCATACATGTAATAAAAGATAGGTAAGAAAGAAAAAAAAAACATCACATCACAACCACATATTAGTCTAAATAAAAATTCATGATTAAAACCATTGTATTCGCTACAAAGTATTTCCAATCAATCCTTAAAATCATAGAAAAATAATAGTTAGGATGGAGACAACCCCTCCATCTAAGTATCATCATCACTAGATGTCGTCATCTGAGGACACTTCCGAATGTGCCTCCTCCTCAGCCGGTTCTTCCTCCGGTTCTTCTTCGGGTTCCTCCTCGGGATCTTCCTCGGGATCCTCCTCAGGCTCCTCTTCGGGATCTTCTTCAGGTTCTACTTCAGGCTCTGCCTCGGGCTCGGCCTCAGGCTCTGCCTCAGGTTCTGCTGCGTTCTGAGCAAGTTGCATTTGTAGGTCATCGCAACGCTCGAGTGCTATCTCGGTTCGGGTTCTTGCTTCTTGGAGTTGCTCTTGCAAGTCTATCATCTCGGCTTGCATCTTCATCATAACCTTCGTTTGTTGCTTACTAGTCTCCTGCATTTCTTTCATTGCCGCTGCCATGCGGGCAATCTCCTCCTGAGTCTCGGTTCCATCTTTAAACAGTCTGGAAACATTCTCTCTCGTGTAGCGCATGTAACCCACATCACGCTCCAAACAAGAAACGACAGCTGCGAGAACTCGCTCCACAGGTTCGGTTATGGGTGGTAGAGTGTTAGGGTAAGCAGGGTGGCTCGGGTGAGGCAATGGGGGAACTTGTTCACGGTAGACCATACGTCTGATCATATTGGGGTACCAATCCCAGCTAACGTCGTTTTCATACAGGCCTCCGGATAGGCGGTACCTCTTCGGTGCAGGAGCTTCGAGTTCCGGGACTACATGGGGTGGCGAGGCAGTAGGTAACTGCGGTTCCTTCCCGTGAGCATGCGTCATCGAATCGGATGATGATGAGGGTGGCGTCGACATTCCTACAGGTAAGCCGTGTATATGCGCGCGTATGAGTGAAGGAGGTAAAGAAATAAGATTTCAAGACTACACAAACCTATGCAGTGCGTATCATTATAACTAATGGGTCTTCGCGGTTATAGTCTAGTATGCATGCAGCTTCTAGTTCGCTATAACCAATGGCTCTGATACCAATCTGTCACACCCTCAAAATCCACTAACGGAGTTTTACCGTCAGAGGGTGTGAACTGGCAGGATCGGAATCATTAGTTATAATCAAACCAAAGAAAAACGTTTAAATGTAAATAAGTGCGGAAGCGTAAAACCTTAATTCAAAAGTTGCGTCACGCAGGACGACTTAAAACCAAATGTAACGGTTAAAAATTAAGTTTGCAGAATAAAGATGGTTTCAATTAATGCATGCTCCTAAACCGCGCGCCCGCCTCGGCTACCTGAGAATAACATACTAAAAGTGTCAACACAAGGTTGGTGAGTTCACAAGTTAAATAAGATAAATCGTTTAGCGTTTTGCGTAACCTCGTTACGACGATTCAGTGTTTTGCGTAACCACGTTACGACGTTTAAGTGTTGCGTAACCTCGTTACGACGTTTAAGTGTTGCGTAACCCCGTTACGACGTTTAAGTGTTGTGTAACCACGTTACAACGTTTAAGTGTTTTGCATTACCAGATAGTGTTATGTCAAATTATATATCGATAGGTAGCTAAACTATACAACAAGTATCGCTAAGTGGTTCGCGACCGAAGCTGACTGTTTATCAAGTGCCCGTCACCAGGTCAATCCAGACCATGGTAAGTGTTAGCCAAAATTACACCCACTCAACCTCCAGTTGAGCTTAACGTCGGGCGGGGTTTGTCAAACCCAGTAGTACTACTCAACAGTGACTCGCTATTCCAAATATTAACCGGTCCGATGTGTGGGACTTCAAATGTTACGTTTGCCGCTTAGCCTTTACAAGTGATATATAATTTATAACAAAATCTTAAATATGCGTTTATCTCAGAAAATATGTTTATCGGAGTATGTTATCTCCCCCAAGTGAAAAACGTTTGAAAACAGTTCAAAGAGCGGGGTAAGTGAAACTCACTGTTTGCGAAGAATATCCCGATCTAGATCACCAAGTGATGTGCGTCGTAGAAACTCTCTAGCGTTCTAAATAACAAAGAGATTTTCTAAGTATCGGTACGTTTAACGAGTCTCTAGACTCGGCACATAATACCTATGCACGTAACAGATTTCGTGTTTCGTTTGTGAATTGTGTGTGACTTAAACAAGTACAATTGTGATACGATACATGAGTGAGCAATTACTTTCGTGTCACGTACTAATAACATACTTTACTAGCAGTTATTCCCGTAAGGGCATTTTGGTCAACAAACAAAGATTAACTAACCATTATTCCCCATAAGTGCAATTTGGTCAATTCATGGTAATCAACTAACAACTATTCCCCGCAAGGGTATTTTGGTCAAAATACAACAATTATACAAAAACTATCATATTTCATGCATTCCTACACAACTCAGCAGCTAGTTTCGTTATGACAGAATTTCTACTTGAAAGATTGCACTAGTTCACCAATCATAACGTCTCAATTAATTCACCAAAAATCACCACAGAAGCATACATATCTTAGGTTTCCAGAACATATTTTATCTTATTTTTATTCCACATATTTTTCTTATAATGACCAAAACATTACAGCAAACTCATATCAGTCAGATTCATGTGCAACAGAATGTTATTTGCAATTCCCATTAAACGAAAAATCCAATAAATACAAGACCACTTGGGTTTGGTTCCTAACTCAATGAGTCAACTTCCAGAAGTGGAACCAACCCAATTGGTCTCGTAGTTCATGAGATATAACATTTACAACATAACCTAACAGCAGGTCTAACAGCTCAGCTTTGCATCACGTTTTTGTAAAATCATAAAAGTATACTTCCACTTATCCAAAAATTACGAATTTATACTTTATAGAAACTAGACTCAACCTAGTTTACTGAAGTACCCACAATCTCAATCAATTTTCACGTTTACACTTCGTTACAGTCACTTAAACATCGTATATACATTATGTCCAGAATCTGTTCACATCAAAACTCAACATAATAACAATCTATGAACTATCATGCATCCATATAACCCTCTAGACACTATAACTACTATCCATGCATATCAATTACACCATACATACAAGATTAGGGTTTGTGTTTTAACTCAAATCAAAGACAACAATGAATCATGCAACAACATCAATCTAGTTAGCAATTCATTATCCAAATAACAACAATCATATTACTCATATACATGGACAAAATCGGCTGCCTTAGGGTTTATACTTAACCCATTAAACATCAAAATTAAACAACAAAGAGGTAAGAGGTGATCAAGTATACCTTCCTAGCACCTAGTTCTTGGATTAAACACTTGATTAAGGCTTGAATGTGTGTATGGAAGTGACGGCAGCCAAGGGTGGGGTGGGAGCTTGTTCCGATCGGGTTTTTGAAGAAAGAATAATAATAGGTTAGGGTTTAGTTAAGGATATATTTATAATAATACAAGTTACACTCTAGTCCCTAATCTTTCAAGTGTTACATCTCTAGCCTAAACTAGTTGGTTCTTGTTTAACATTCCACATAACAATCAAGTAACACACATATATCTAACACATAATACTCACATAATTAGTGTTTTGACGTTTGTCGTTTATTTATCAATCGTTCGCGTCAACTCGTTTGCGTTTCGGTGCAAATCCCGAAAGACTACACATGTAGTAAGTGTTAAGCGTCATTTAAACCCTAGTTTAAATGTAATGAAGTATGCGTTATAGATTCAACGATCTTATTGTTTGAATTGACGGAGTTGAGTTAACGGGGTTAACCTGAAATTGACGATTGTCACATTTCCGCAATAGCTGCATTGACGGCGTTAGTAACAAGGGTCGCAAGAGGAGGGTCGTTTCCAGCATCATTCTCGTTTTGGCGATTCACACGTCTTCTAGGAGGCATCTGGAAGTAAGGTAGCGTATGAGCTGAAAGATAAAGATTTACGGAATACGCGGAGAACGAAAAGAGGAATCCTAACCCGACGTCTACCCATTAATTCACATGATTAATTATTTATTGTATAAGTTTTCTACAGGAAAGAGCCTGAGCTCTGATACCATAACTGTAACACCCCAACCCGGAACAGGCTAACGTGTTACTATTACAGATATCAAATCAACGCCACAATCCAAATACAACAAAAATTAATGCAACCTACGTCATATTATTAAACAAAATGAATTAACTTTAAGAAGCTTGAACTTCATTTTTTTTATCTCTCATCACTAAATTCCCAGAATCCCGGATTACCTGAAAACAAAATAAGAAAAACAAAACAAGAAAACACGGCTGAGCCAAAAATTGCCCATTAACGGAAAGAACAATAGTATAGGTAAGGACAGACGTAAGAGAATAAATATACGAACTTCAATTCAAACTCGAAACCAACCCTTTATACCTAAACACATACTTAATAAAATTCGGATGTATGATCCGACACTTGGCCAGAACATGGTCAAACGCATGCGGAAATATATCAGAACTATAACAAAAACACCCAGAGCCAGAAACATATAACTTGTAACATATAATGTGTGACGTGTAACATTTAACTGAACTATAATTAAATGCGAAACATAATCCGATACACGATCGGGACGTAATCTGAATATACTCAAATTTAACCAAATGCGTATACACATATCAAAACGGACCAGAAATATAGCGAAACAAAATATAATTACTAAAATACACGACGATGATGTTAAAATAAATAGGTCGTGTAATACGGAAGCACCCAGAGCCTAAACAGAGGGGTACACAGCTAGCTAGTCCATGCACCAAAGAGACGGTGTGGGTGGCGTGCACACATTGTTCCATCTCAAACAGAAGTCAGGAGTCAGGAGTCAGGAGTCAGAGCTAAGATCGATCTATACGCCTCTAAGTGGCCAAGGTACTACATGAGTACTTTCAGAGACGCCGTGAACTTTGATTACGCACTGTCACGATAAGTGCCATGTCAGGAGTCAGGAGTCAGGAGTCGGAGCTAAGATCTATCTATACGCCTCTAAGTGGCCCTAATACTTCAAAAGTACTAGTTAGAGACGCCGTGAACTTTGATTACGCACTGTCACGATAAGTGCCATGTCGTTGACGCCCCAACGACAAGTCAGAAAATGCTCGGGTAACAGAGTACTGAAACTAGTAACATATAACTAAAATATATTATATAAAATAACTGAACTCAAAATATGACCGACGCGTAACGAAAATCCGTGCTACAAAGTAACGGAATAGATTCAATACTATTAGTAAACGAGAACAAAAGCCGCACTACGAAGTAACGGAATATAATTAATACTATTAGAGAAAGAAACCAGAAACCGTACTACGAAGTAACAAGAAACAGAATCCGTACTACAAAGTAACGGAATAGATTCAATACTATAAGTAACCGAAAACAGAAACCGTAATGAAGTAACGGAATATAATTAATACTAAGAGGAAACAAAGACGGAAACCGTACAACAAACTAACGGACTATAATTAATACTAAAAATAGCAAAAACAGGAAACCGTACCTTAACTTAGCAAGCAAAGCAAAACCGAACGAGTCGTCCTTAATACGTACTAGATCCTACATTTTAAATATACTTTTGAATTAAATTATAGAACTTAACGTTGTTGTTTTAACAACCTTTCCGGCGACGGTGGTTTTATTAATCATCTTACTTAACGTAGTCGATAATACTATTATCCGAACCATCTTATATGAGTATTATTCTTTTGTTTATTATGGTACTAGTAACTTTTACTAAAGACACAAATAAAGGATGCATGGAGTGTCACCCAGAACCCGATTGAATAATATTACAAAAAGAATTTCGATAACCTAATAATAAAGAGTTCTTGTACCATATAAACATGTACGTGTATTCTTATCACCACCCTTTTAACAGTAAGGTTAAGTTAACATGATAAAAGTGGGTATTAATTAGCAGAAAACAAAATATGTAAGGTGACAAAATCAGCAAGATGTCTTATGTTTTTTTTAACAAAACCGAATTTAAATCACATTCTAGTCGCCGGAAACAAACCAGAATTCGAGGACTAAAACGATCAACATGAACAGGAACTGTTACCTCAAAATTCGAACAGCAGATAATGAGGAAGCAGCGGTGGTTCACCTTCGTAGTCACGTGACGATAACTGTCTCCACTAAAACAGAGAGGTCAATGGTTGTCTTCGGCAGCAGCGGTGGCGGCGGTGGTTGGCGATAACAATAGTCGGCGATAGTTGAAAAGAACCGAACCAACGGTGAGATAGCAGCAGCTGTGGTTAACTACAGCGGTGACAGAAAGCGGCGAGGAGGGTGGCGAAGGTCGCCGTTTTCCGGCGACGAGTTGCAGGTCGGCGGTAAGGGTGTATACGGCAGAGAGATCCAGAGATTTAAGGTTTTGTTATCTTGGAGTCTTATCGCGTTTGTGTATATATATATTAAACGAGTTATAAGCGTGATCAAATTCCTAAATAAGTTAGTTGTTTGTTGCTCAAGTTTTCGCTGGAATGTTACAAGATGTAAACTTGCTCAAACTCAAATTCTTAAATTTCATATTTTATTCAAAACACTCATCCGTTGATGTTATTATTATTATTATTAATTATACCATTTACAGTTTAAAATAATATTTATATTAAAATTATGGTTATTCGTTTGTTATCTAATACAAAAGTTTGGGTTATTATATATATATATATATGGCGTTTAACCAAAGTTCGGAAAATGATCGGTAAATAATTCGGTTCTATAAGAATATTAACTAGTTATTGTACTTAAAATAGTTGTAATTTAGTTTAAATAATTAAATACATTAATAAATTTGATTATATGGTCTAATACCAAAAAGAACACAAAAACCGGTGTTGGGGGTGGCTCGAACCCGCGCCCCCAGCCTTTACAAGACTTAACACACACACCCTAGGGGGTTAGTTGATTCAAATCTGAAACGAGATCAATAAACCCACACAGACGCGAATCAATAATATTCTTATGAGCCCTAGATTAACAATCGATCAATCCGTTTGTTAATTGATCAACTGAATATAGGGTTATTAACAAGTGAATCCAGACGATCATAACCATGGTATTAATTACCTGCAGAGACGAATCGATGAAGTCCTAAATGATATCGGCAGCGACGGCTTAAGCACGATCAAGAACATTATCAAAACAACAATCCTAACTTAATTGATTATGGGGGTTTGATATAAGGTGATATAACGATGGTGCAGGAGGATTTAATTGAGTTATAATGATCTGTAAATATGATTTCTAGAACTAGGGCATGTCGGTTAGTTAAATAAGTCAATTCCTATATGATTTGATCGGTGTAACCATAATTAGTGATGTTGGCAGGCCGTAATTGGAATGGTTACAAGATCCATGATTTGATTTCCAATTGTACGACGAGAATTGAGGTCCAAGTTATTCAATTGGATATACGGGTTCATAAATCGGGCACGGGTTTGTAACTGGGTAAACGGGTATGGGTTGGGTTTTCTGGGTAAATGGGTTAGAAGTATAATAATATAATATATATTGCAAATGGGTCCCTAAACTATGGAGTTGGATACATAATAGGGTTAAAGTGTAGTTTAGGGTAGGAAATGTATATAGTTCAAAGTTGTTTTATATATAATAAATAAACATAATAAATAATTAAAATAAAATAATCATTACTAGATAATCGCGATATTTTTATTGATTAATTTTCCCGAACGTAAAACGGTTCGGGTAATATAAATTGGAAAAAAAACCGAGTTGTTACAATAAAGAGGCGTTACAATACGAATTAAGAAAGACAAAATAAATTAAGATAGATAAAGGGAACGAAAAAGGTCTTCACGGTCGTTGAGTAGTTTAGTTGACTTGACTTGGAGCACCATGAGGAGTTGCAGGTGTTGGAGCAGTTGAGATAGACTGGCTTGGAATAGCTTGAATAGGTTGAGCTTTGTCACACCCTCAAAATCCACTAACAGAGTTTTACCGTCAGAGGGTGTGAACTAACAGGATCGGAATCATCAGTTATAATCAAACCATAAAACAAAGTTTCAAAACCATGAAAACGTTTACGAGTAATTTAATGCGGAAGCGTAAAAACCTTAGAAAACAATGTTACGTCACACATGACGATTTAAAACCCAATGATAACAGTTAAAAGTAAGTTTGCATAGTTAAAAGTTTTGCAAGCAATGCATGTTCCTAAACCGCGCGCCCGCCTCGGCTACCTGAGAATAACATACTAAAAGTGTCAACACAAGGTTGGTGAGTTCACAAGTTTAAATAAAAAAAATAAAGCGATTAGCGTTTGCGTTCAGCGTGTTGCGTTACAGCGTTTTGCGTTACATCGTTTTGCGTTACATCGTTTTGCGTTACCAGATAGTGTTATGTCAATTATATATCTATAGGTAGCTAGCCTATAAAACAAGTATCACTAAGTGTTCGACACCGAAGCTGACTGTTTATCAATTTGCCTTGCCACCAGGTCATCCAGACCATGGTATGTGTTTAGCCAAGATTACACCCGCTCGACATCCAGTCGAGTTTAGCGTTGGGTGGGGTTTGTCAAACCCAGTAGTACTACTCAACAGTGACTCGCTATTATCCAAATATTAACCGGTTCGATGTTATGAAGGACTTTAGTTTACGCGTTTGCCACTTAGTCTTTACAAGTGATATATAATCTATATTAACAAAATCTAAAATGCGTTCGGAGTATGTTATCTCCCCAAGAGAAAAGCGTTTAAAACAGTTTAAAGGGGTAAGTGAAACTCACTGTTTGCGAAGAAATTCCCAAATTAAATCACCAAGATGCGCGTCACAGAAAAACTCTCTCTAGCGTTCTAAAACAACAAAGAGATTTTTCTAAGTGTCGGAATATTATCGAGTCTCTAGACCCGGCACATAATACCTATGCACATAACATGTTTCGTGTTTCATTTGTGAATCGTGTGTGACTTTGACAAGTGTATTTGTGATACGTTACATGTGTAAGCAATTATTTACGTGTCACGTATTCATAAAGTACATCACTAGCAATTACTCCCCGTAAGGGCATTTTGGTCAAATCATGACAATTAACTAGACATTATTCCCCATAAGGGCAATTTGGTCAAATTATGACAATCAATTAGCAATTATTCCCCGCAAGGGTAATTTGGTCAAAACATAACAAGTATATAGCAAGTATCATGTTTCATGCAATTTCACAAAACTCAGCAGCTAGTTTCACCGAGACAGAAATTCTTCTTGAAAGATTGTACTATTCCACCGATCATAGCATCACAATTAATTTACCAAAAATCATCACAGAAGCATATATGTCTTAGGTTTTCAGAACATATTTTATTATATTTTTATTCTACATAGTTTTCTCACAATCATCAAATCATTACAGCAAACTCATAACAGTCAAATTCATGCGCAACAGAATGTTATTTGCAATTCCCGTTAAACGAAAAATCCAATAAATGCAAGATCACTTGGGTTAGGTTCCTAACTCAATAAGTCAACTTCCAGAAGTGGAACCAACCCAATTGGTCTCGTAGTTCATGAGATATAACATTTACAAAACAACCTAACAGCGGGTCTAACAACTCAGCTTTGCACAACGTTTTTGTAAAATCATAAAAGTTAACTTCTACTTGTCCAAAAATTACAAGTTTATATTCTTTAGAAACTAGACTCAACCTAGTTTACTGTAGTATCAATAATCTCAACCAATATTTACATTTACACTTCGTTACAGTCACTTAAACATCAATAACACATTCTGTCCAGAAACTGTTTGCATCCAAACTCAACATATTAACAATCTATGAACTATCATGCATTCATATAACACTCTAGACTCCATAAACACCATCCATGCACATCAATTACACATTACATACATGATTAGGGTTTTTGTTTGAACTCAAATCAAAGACACAACAATTAACGTGTAACAATATCAATACTAGTTATCAAATCATTACCCAATCAACAACAATCATATTAACTATACACACACACAAAATCGGCTCATTAGGGTTTTCAATTAACCCCATTAAACATCAAAATCAAGTAATAAGGATGTATAGGATAATCGATTATACCTTCCTAGCACCTAATTCTTCAATCAAGGGCTTGATTTGATGGTTGTATGTGTGTGTATAGTCGACGGCAGCCAAGGAGGTGGGGATGGGGTTTCCGATCGGGGTTGTGGGGGAAAGAAATAGGTTAGGGTTTGTTTATTATTATTATTTATAAACATAATAAGTTACACTCAAGTCCCTCCACTTTCAATTGTTGTTTTTTTCTAACTTAAATAACTAGTTTACATCTTGAGTTAACGTTTATAACCATGTTATCACATAACACATAAGTCTAACATATAATTATCACATAATTACTGTTTTGACGTTTTTCGTTTATTCATCAATCGTTTGCGTCAACTCGTTTGCGTTTCGGTGCAACTCCCGAAAGACTACACATGTAGTAAGTGTTAAGCGTCATTTAAACCCTAGTTTAAATGTAATGAAGTGTGCGTTATAGATTCAATGATCTTTAAGTTTGAATTGACGGAGTTGAGTTAACGGAGTTAACCTGAAATTGACGATTGTCACATCATTCCCATGTTAAAGAATTTTCGTCCCGAAAATTTGAGTCAAGTCGTGATGAGTGTCTGAAAAAGTAAGAAAAATTTTCAGTTTGTCATATCATCCCCTAGTAGAAAGAAATTTCGTCCCGAAATTTAATTCATACCTCCGGTGATGTCTGACGGTTTGCCGGGTTTCGCGGTTTTCTGTGTTTGGTTAGCCCTTCAAAAAGGTGAGGATACTTTTTCATCATTTGATCCTCGCGTTCCCACGTGAACTCCGGTCCACGTCTCGAGTTCCAACGAACTTTAATGATTGGAATTTTGCTGTGCTTGAGCTTTTTGGTTTCCTAATCCAAAACCTCAACTGGTTCTTCAATGAAACGTAACTGTTCATCAACTTGCAGTTCCTCCAAAGGAACTACTTGGGTTTCATCGGACAGGCATTTCTTCAAATTAGACACGTGGAATACATTGTGTACGCCACTGAGTTCTGTTGGTAGGTCCAGTCGGTACGCCACCGGACCAATGCGCTCAGTTATTCGATAGGGACCAACATATCGTGGGTTGAGTTTGTTTCGCTTACCAAAGCGAACCACACCTTTCCAAGGTGAGACTTTAAGTAACACTTGGTCATTCACTTGAAATTCGAGAGGTTTTCGGCGCTTGTCGGCGTAACTCTTTTGGCGATCTCGTGCTGCTGCCATGCGATTTCGGATTTGGACAATCTTTTCCGAAGTTTCGAGTACCAGTTCTGGACCAGTGATTTGGCTGTCACCCACCTCTGCCCAGCAGAGTGGTGATCGACACTTCCGTCCGCACAGCGCTTCAAACGGCGCTGCTTTAATACTTGCGTGGTAGCTGTTATTATACGAAAACTCTACCAAAGGTGAGTGGGGTTCCCAACTTTTTCCGAAATCCAACACGCATGCACGCAACATATCCTCCAGGGTCTGAATAGTTCGTTCACTTTGCCCATCCGTCTGAGGATGGTATGCTGTGCTCATATCAAGACGAGTGCCAAGTGCGCTTTGCAGCGACTTCCAAAAGTGTGAAGTGAAACGAGAATCTCGATCAGAAATGATTGAGACAGGCATTCCGTGTCTAGACACTACTTCCTTCATGTAAACACGAGTCAGTCTTTCGATTTTGTCTGATTCTTTAATCGCTAAGAAGTGTGCAGACTTAGTCAACCGGTCAGCGATCACTCAGATGGTATCGCATCCCGTCGGTGTCTTAGGTAAACCCGTGATAAAATCCATTGAGATGTGTTCCCATTTCCACATTGGGAGTTTCGGTTATTGTAGTAGACCAGATGGTTTCTGGTATTCTATCTTGACTCTGGCACAAGTCAAGCATTTGCTCACGTAGGTGGCAATGTCGGCTTTCATGTTCGGCCACCAGTAAAGTGCCTTTAAATCATGATACATTTTATCTGAGCCAGGGTGGATAGAATACCGGGACTTGTGAGCTTCGTCCATCACTAGAGTTCTCAACTCTCCGTATCGTGGAACCCAAATCCGGTTCTCAAAATATCGGACCCCGTCTGATCTGGTTTCAAGTTGCTTGTTCATGCCCCGCATGAGTTCCGATGGAAGATTATCATCTTTCAAAGCTTCGTGTTGCGCCTCGCGAATCTGGTCAGGTAAGTTGGCATGAATCGTGAGTTGCAACGCTCGCACTCGTCTGGGTTTATCTGTTTCTTTTCTACTGAGGGCGTCGGCCACTACATTGGCCTTGCCAGGGTGATACTTGATGGCACAATCGTAATCCTTGAGCAGCTCGACCCAACGGCGCTGTCGCATGTTCAGCTCCTTCTGATCGTAGATATGCTGGAGACTCTTGTGGTCGGTGTAAATGGTAAACCTGGTACCGTACAAGTAATGCCTCCATATCTTAAGAGCAAACACCACAGCTCCAAGTTCCAAATCATGGGTCGTGTAGTTCTTCTCGTGAACCCGTAGTTGTCGAGAGGCATAAGCTATAACCTTCTCGAGTTGCATCAGCACACAACCGAGACCTTGTATAGATGCGTCACAGTATACCTCAAAATTTTCCGTTCCCTCGGGGAGGGCTAGAATAGGGGCGCTACAAAGTTTGGTTTTCAACAGTTGAAAAGCGGATTCTTGCGCGTCACCCCAATTATACTTAGTGCCTTTGTGAGTCAAAGCGGTGAGGGGTTGAGCAATCTTTGAAAATCCCTCGATGAAACGCCGGTAGTAGCCGGCCAGTCCTAGGAATTGCCGCACCTCAGTCGGAGTCTTAGGTGCTTCCCAGTTTTTGATGGCCTCTACCTTACCGGGATCGACATGGATACCATTCTCGTTGATCACATGTCCTAAAAAGTGAACCTCGCGAAGCCAAAATTCACATTTCGAGAGTTTAGCATACAGTTGTTCATTCTTCAATAACTCCAGAATTACCCTTAAGTGTTCTTCATGGTCAGCTTCGTTCTTGGAGTAGACGAGAATATCGTCAATGAACACAATCACAAACTTGTCGAGGTACGCCTTGCATACTCGATTCATGAGATCCATAAATATGGCTGGTGCGTTGGTTAGGCCAAAAGGCATAACCGAAAACTCGTAGTGACCATACCGTATTCTGAAAGCCGTCTTTGAAATATCCTCTTCGCGCACTCTTAGCTGATGGTAACCGGATCGCAGATCGATCTTCGAGTAGTAACTCGATCCTTGAAGCTGGTCAAACAGATAATCGATTCGGGGTAAAGGATAACGGTTCTTGACCGTCACCTTGTTCAACTCCCGGTAGTCGATGCACATGCGGAAAGTCCCGTCCTTCTTTCGGACAAACAAGACAGGGGCTCCCCATGGCGATGAGCTAGGTCGGATAAAACCCTTATCCAACAAATCTTGCAACTGAGTGGACAGTTCCTGAAGCTCCGCCGTTGCGAGCCGATACGGGGCTCGTGCTATGGGTGCTGCACCGGGGGTCAACTCGATTTGGAATTTGACTTGTCGTATAGGAGGGAGTCCAGGCAAATCCTCCGGGAAAACTTCCGGAAAATCTCGCACAACAGGTATATCTTCAATTCGCTGCTCCTCCGCGGGTTTCTCAACAATCTGCACCAAAATTGCCGGATGACCCTTTCGTAGATACTTCTGCGCCTTCATGAGGGTAATGACGCTGGTGGTCATGCCGCTTCTCTCATCTCGGACCGAAATGATCTCGCCGGAAGGGGTAGTAATGTGAACTATCTTATCGTGACATATAATCTCCGCTCGGTTCTCGGACAACCAGTCCATGCCGACCACGACATCGAAACTACTAAGCGTAAAAGGAATAAGGTCGATATCAAAGACATGACCTGGCAGTTTTAACTTACATCCCGCAAGTACATGAGTAGTTACTATAGTCTTACCGTCAGCTAATTCAACAGGAAACTTAGCATCTAACGGAGTTGGAGTTAAGTCTAAGAGTTGGCTAAAGGCTTTCGACACAAAACTCCTATCAGCTCCAGTGCCAAACAATACAGAAGCAAAACAATCGTTCATAGGGAACTTACCAGTCACCACGTGCGGATCATTGCGGGCTTGACCCGACCCAATCACAAAAGCTCTTCCTTTACCATTGCTTCCACCATTACTGCCACTTCCATTACCTCCATTGTTGTCGTTCTGTTTCAGCTTGGGACAATCTTTCCTGAAATGACCTTCCTGCCCACATTCGAAACATCCCTTCGTCATCATAGGTGGTTTAGAAGCACCCTTTGCCGCAAGGTCTCCTCTACATTCCTTCGCCTGGTGACCCATTTTTCCGCATCTCTGACACTTGACACGGTCACACTGGCCAACATGATGATAGTTGCACCTATTGCACTTCGGATATTTCCCAGCATATCCGCTCGAACCCTGCCCGCTACCGTTGTTATTGTGATTCTGATTGTTGAAGCTTCGAGTGAATTCGGGCTTGCGGTAGTGTTGTTGCGGTGGGAGGTTCGAGGACAAGGATCTGGTGTTGTCAAACTTCCTCCTTCCGCTGCTCGGGTTGCTGTTGCTGTGGTTGTCATTACTCGGGTTGTCACGGGCTTTAGTGGTTGAACCCCTAGGTGGTAACGCACCTTGGGTCACAGCCTGATCCGTCAGTTTGTGAGTTAAACGGATCGCTTGTTGAATCGTGGCTGGTCTGGAAGACGTCACCATGCCCTGAATCTGCGGTGCTAACCCATCAATGTACATTTCAATCCTCTTACTCGGCGGATCTACCATCCGCGGACACATCACCGCTAACTCGTGAAAACGGGTAGTGTAGGCTTCGATTTCTGAGCCCACCATCTTCAGTGACCAAAATTCTGACTCTAACTTCGAAATCTCCTCTCTCGGACAGTACTCCTCTCGCATCATGTTTTTGAACTCCTCCCAGTTCATTGCGTTAGCCAGTTCCAATCCAAGAATTCGCACATTTGCACATCGTCTGGGGACACCTCTGAGTGTGCCTCCTCCTCAGCCGGTTCTTCCTCCGGTTCTTCTTCGGGTTCCTCCTCGGGATCTTCCTCGGGCTCCTCTTCGGGATCTTCTTCAGGTTCCTCTTCAGGCTCTGCCTCGGGCTCGGCCTCAGGCTCTGCCTCAGGTTCTGCTGCGTTCTGAGCAAGTTGCATTTGTAAGACATCGCAACGCTCTGGAGCCATCTTGGTTCGGGTCCTTGCTACTTGGAGTTGCTCTTGCAAGTCTATCATCTCGGCTTGCATCTTTCTCATAATTTTCATCTGTTGATCACTAGCCTCTTGCATTTCCTTCATTGCCGCTGCCATGCGGGCAATTTCCTCCTTAGTCTCAGTTCCGTCTTTTAACAGTCCGGAAACGTTCGCTCTCGTATAGCGCATGTAACCCACGTCACGCTCCAAGCATGAGACAACAGCTGCGAGAACTCGCTCTACAGGTTCGGTTATGGGTGGTAGGGTGTTGGGATAAGCAGGATGGTTCGGGTGAGGTAACGGGGGAACTTGCTCGCGATAGACCATACGTCTAATCATGTTAGGGTACCAATCCCAGCTAACTTCGTTTTCGTATATGCCTCCGGATAAGCGGTACCTCTTCGGTGCGAGAGCTTCGAGTTCCGGGACTACTCGGGGTGGCGATGCGGTAGGTAACTGCGGTTCCTTCCCGTGAGCATGAGTCATCGGATCAGATGATGATGAGGGTAGCGGCGTCGACATTCCTACATGTAGCCGTGTATGCGCGCGCGTATGAGTGAAAGAGGTAAAGAGATAAGATTACAAGACTACACAAACCTATGCAGTGCGTATCATTATAACTAATGGGTCGTCGCGGTTATAGTCTAGTATGCATGCAGCTTCTAGTTCGCTATAACCAATGGCTCTGATACCAATCTGTCACACCCTCAAAATCCACTAACGGAGTTTTACCGTCAGAGGGTGTGAACTAACAGGATCGGAATCATCAGTTATAATCAAACCATAAAACAAAGTTTCAAAACCATGAAAACGTTTACGAGTAATTTAATGCGGAAGCGTAAAAACCTTAGAAAACAATGTTACGTCACGCAGGACGATTTAAAACCCAATGATAACAGTTAAAAGTAAGTTTGCATAGTTAAAAGTTTTGCAAGCAATGCATGTTCCTAAACCGCGCGCCCGCCTCGGCTACCTGAGAATAACATACTAAAAGTGTCAACACAAGGTTGGTGAGTTCACAAGTTTAAATAAAAAAAATAAAGCGATTAGCGTTTGCGTTCAGCGTGTTGCGTTACAGCGTTTTACGTTACAGCGTTTTGCGTTACATCGTTTTGCGTTACATCGTTTTGCGTTACCAGATAGTGTTATGTCAATTATATATCTATAGGTAGCTAGCCTATAAAACAAGTATCACTAAGTGTTCGACACCGAAGCTGACTGTTTATCAATTTGCCTTGCCACCAGGTCATCCAGACCATGGTATGTGTTTAGCCAAGATTACACCCGCTCGACATCCAGTCGAGTTTAGCGTTGGGTGGGGTTTGTCAAACCCAGTAGTACTACTCAACAGTGACTCGCTATTATCCAAATATTAACCGGTTCGATGTTATGAAGGACTTTAGTTTACGCGTTTGCCACTTAGTCTTTACAAGTAATATATAATCTATATTAACAAAATCTAAAATGCGTTCGGAGTATGTTATCTCCCCCAAGAGAAAAGCTTTTAAAACAGTTTAAAGGGGTAAGTGAAACTCACTGTTTGCGAAGAAATTCCCAAATTAAATCACCAAGATGCGCGTCACAGAAAAACTCTCTCTAGCGTTCTAAAACAACAAAGAGATTTTTCTAAGCGTCGGAATATTATCGAGTCTCTAGACCCGGCACATAATACCTATGCACGTAACATGTTTCGTGTTTCGTTTGTGAATCGTGTGTGACTTTGACAAGTGTATTTGTGATACGTTACATGTGTAAGCAATTATTTACGTGTCACGTATTCATAAAGTACATCACTAGCAATTACTCCCCGTAAGGGCATTTTGGTCAAATCATGACAATTAACTAGCCATTATTCCCCATAAGGGAAATTTGGTCAAATTATGACAATCAATTAGCAATTATTCCCTGCAAGGGTAATTTGGTCAAAACATAACAAGTATATAGCAAGTATCATGTTTCATGCAATTTCACAAAACTCAGCAGCTAGTTTCACCGAGACAGAAATTCTACTTGAAAGATTGTACTATTCCACCGATTATAGCATCTCAATTAATTTACCAAAAATCATCATAGAAGCATATATGTCTTAGGTTTTCAGAACATATTTTATTATATTTTTATTCTACATAGTTTTCTCACAATCATCAAATCATTACAGCAAACTCATAACAGTCAAATTCATGCGCAACAGAATGTTATTTGCAATTCCCGTTAAACGAAAAATCCAAAAAATGCAAGACCACTTGGGTTAGGTTCCTAACTCAATAAGTCAACTTCCAGAAGTGGAACCAACCCAATTGGTTTCGTAGTTCATGAGATATAACATTTACAAAACAACCTAACAGCAGGTCTAACAACTCAGCTTTGCACAACGTTTTTGTAAAATCATAAAAGTTAACTTCTACTTGTCCAAAAATTACAAGTTTATATTCTTTAGAAACTAGACTCAACCTAGTTTACTTTAGTATCAATAATCTCAACCAATATTTACATTTACACTTCGTTACAGTCACTTAAACATCAATAACACATTCTGTCCAGAAACTGTTTGCATCCAAACTCAACATATTAACAATCTATGAACTATCATGCATTCATATAACACTCTAGACTCCATAAACACCATCCATGCACATCAATTACACATTACATACATGATTAGGGTTTTTGTTTGAACTCAAATCAAAGACACAACAATTAACGTGTAACAATATCAATACTAGTTATCAAATCATTACCCAATCAACAACAATCATATTAACTATACACACACACAAAATCGGCTCATTAGGGTTTTCAATTAACCCCATTAAACATCAAAATCAAGTAATAAGGATGTATAGGATAATCGATTATACCTTCCTAGCACCTAATTCTTCAATCAAGGGCTTGATTTGATGGTTGTATGTGTGTGTATAGTCGACGGCAGCCAAGGAGGTGGGGATGGGGTTTCCGATCGGGGTTGTGGGGGAAAGAAATAGGTTAGGGTTTGTTTATTATTATTATTTATAAACATAATAAGTTACACTCAAGTCCCTCCACTTTCAATTGTTGTTTTTTTCTAACTTAAATAACTAGTTTACATCTTGAGTTAACGTTTATAACCATGTTATCACATAACACATAAGTCTAACATATAATTATCACATAATTACTGTTTTGACGTTTTTCGTTTATTCATCAATCGTTTGCGTCAACTCGTTTGCGTTTCGGTGCAACTCCCGAAAGACTACACATGTAGTAAGTGTTAAGCGTCATTTAAACCCTAGTTTAAATGTAATGAAGTGTGCGTTATAGATTCAATGATCTTTAGGTTTGAATTGACGGAGTTGAGTTAACGGAGTTAACCTGAAATTGACGATTGTCACAAGCTTGCATAGCAGGGACTTGAGCAAAGTAGGATAGGTACACTTGAGCTTGCGGATACGGAGCTTGATAGAGTTGGGTTAAGTAAGGTTGGCTTAAATTGATGGAAGGGGCTTGAAGAACATAAGGTGGTTGAGTTTGAACTTGGTGAGCATGGGTCAAGTAGTAGGGTGTAGTCATGGTTTGGGCTTGATGGGCATGGATAAGTTGAGGGAACATATTACGAAGATGGTTTGGGTCTCCACAATGATAGCGAGCATGGTTATTAGGAGCACCGAGTTGAGTACGTGAGGTGGCTTGTGCATTAGGCGGGATATGGCAAGTGTTAGGATGGTGGCCATAAAGGTTGCATTGGGTGCATAGTCCGCAAGGGGTTTTTGGAGAGTGATGAAAGTTACACTTGACACATAGGGGATGAGGACCAAGGTAAGTCTTTTTGTTCGGGGCAGTTTGGTTTTAGTTAGGAGACGGTTGGTTGTTGGGTTGGTTAACGGCATAGGCTTTACGCTTGTTGTTGTGGTTATTGTTGCGGTGATTGTTATTGGAAGCAGGTTTGTTTCGGCTTTAGCATTAGAGGATGAGTCGATTCCGGTCTTCTCGGGATTAGGTTTGGAATCATTGAGAGACAAGGTTCCATCCCTAACAAGACTATCGGTGAGGGAAGCAGCTAGGTCCATAGCCTCACCGATGGTTAAGGGATCACGACTCGTCACAACATCACGGAAAATGCTTGGTAAACCGCGAATGTATTTCTGAATGTCGCGGTTGTCGGGGGTTACAAGGTGAGGTACGATTCAGCTAAGTTCACGGAAACGGTTTGAGTAGTAGAGTTATCCCCACCAACCTGTTTGAGTTCCCAAAACTCAGTCTCAAGTCTTTGCAGTTCGTGTTCCGGGCAGAACCCCTTCTTCATCGCCTCCTTAAGTTCTTCCCAAGGCATGGATACGACCAAGTCAGACCCTTGGTCATTTCTCAAGGCATTCCACCAGATGACAGCTCGACTCTCGAATCGGCTTGTGGCGAAGTTAGTCTGTATGGCATCGGGGCATTCGCAATGGATGAAGATGTTTTCCATTTTATCGAACCATTGAAGCAAAGAGGTGGCATTTTCCTCACCATGGAAGGATGGAGGCTTGGTGCTTAAAAAGTTACGAAAATCATAGTTATTTGGTGCAGATGATGAGGCAGATCCGTTGGAGTTGAGGCTTTGGATCTGAGTGACTCTCGTGGGCATTGCAGCAGCGAATTCTTTTGTGATCCTAGCAGCCAAGCGGCGATCGCGTGAACCAAATGAACGTTGATGACGAAGATGGTTTCTTAGAGACGACATTCTATATGGACCAAAAATGAGGATTTATAAGATAAAGGATAAGTTAAGGAAAACATTAGAATAATTAAATGTTCACATATAGATAACTTATAATAACGTTTCCTTGCCAAGTAAAGGGATTTGCGTCATAAAGGTTAAAAGTAAAAGATCATAAGACGGGGGGCACATTGCGTAAATAGTTGTTAAACGATGTAGTCAATAAGATTAATGTGTGATGACTACACGAGGAGATAAGTCAGTTTAAAATTAAGATCTTTATTTGATTAAGTTTACAATAAACTAACGAAATATAAAGTGTGGATGTTTGCCTCCCATGAGCTTTCCATGGCAATTGATTGTCCCAACTAATTAACGAATTAACAATGCAATATAGTTTGTCGGCCCAATGAGAGTTACATGGGTAACCGACCAAACTAAATAACGAACTATCGAAATAAACATTGGGTAGTCGAAGTATCTCGTGAATCACCACATTGATTACTCCAACAAAATACGAAAACAAGTTAAGAAACAGATAGTTGGGATTCCCAACTAACCATTTAAAATAACGTAAAACCAAAATCAGAAAATTACCGAATTTAAGCCACGAACCACCGTGAATTCAGTTTAAAAGTATTATAGGAATGCAACCACTAATGTGGTCACGATTGAAAGCTTAGGGTGTCGGTCATATGACATTTATAGGTCTCGCTCGGGTCCATAGGGTCGAGTACTGTGGCCAGGTTATCCTCCAGGTAAGGAATAACGTCTTACCTTTGGTTCTCGGAACCATTTTGCCAAGGCCCAACTCACAGTTTCTCTTCCCTTTTTATTTATTACAGGGACATGCCACATAACCTAGCCCTAAGATGAATGAGCAAAAACAACAGGTGGGAATTCTTAAGGAATTTCCCGAAAGTAAAAGCAATCTAATTTCAAAAAGTTTTCTTTGAATGCCGAGGCATAGCCTCGGAGTTTGTGTGTGTGTGCATAACAATACAATAAATAATTATCTAAGAAAGCTGTAAACAATCTAATTTGAACACATAAAGGTAAACGGATAAGCACGTATGGGGCTCCTAAGCATGTTACTATGGCACCAGGAACGACCTGTCTTAAACCTTCGGCTCTGATACCAATCTGTCACAGCCCAACCTACAACGGAAATGCAGGGGCGTAAACTGATTGCCATAGCTCTCAAGGTACTATCATGCAATATTGGAAGTTTCAATATCTATTAAATTTAATTTCAAATACTAATAAGTATTTAATACAAACATTCAAAATCAATCAATCACATATCATAAATCAAGGTCTTGTTTATTACTCAATCTTGCATCCTAAATTTTCTTTCAAATCTCGACTTAACTTCACATCACACGATGACCTGCATATGCGTTAAAAAAATAAAGTAGATTTGTCAACACAAGGTTGAGTGAACAACACACCAGTTTAAATGTTCATATAGAAAATAAGTAATTGCAACAAGTCATATGAGAATAAAAAATTAACCAAATCAGCAAGTATAAATGAGATGTCGAGAAGCACAAAGCTATAACGACTGGCGTATATTCTGCGATTATGTTGGACCCCTTCGAATGCGAAAGCATATAAGCGCGTAAACAAGTAAAGTATAAGTTGTTAACACATAAGACAATAGTTGCAGTTTTGTGTATAAGTATAAATGAGGAATAAAATTTACGCGTATGTCCCCAAAACGAGTAAAATAGGGGAATGCGGTACTCACCTCGATAGACGAACAAAGGTGGTTGAGATAATAAGAATACGGGAAATCACATGTTGACAATAAAGTCTAAAAGGAACAAAGAGAAGTACGGATATACTAAGTATATGAACTAGATAGATTCATGAAAGCTCGATAATTAAGTTAATATTATACCCTTTTAATCATAACTAATTTAATAAGGATATTATACGTATAATTATTAGTTTATTAAATTATGTATATAAAGTGCATTATTATATTTTATTATATATATAAAAGTAAATTCATCTTAAAACATTGTCAGGCTAAACGTACCCCCCTAGTTGCTTGTCATACCCCTCCCCCCCTTGAAAAAACGAACTTTCATATTACCCCTTGAAATTATATAATTACCAAATTAGCACAAAAATAAGAATTTTATACTATTTTTTTTACAAGTTGCGTTTTTTTTATGATTCGAGTTTAGGGTTTCGGGTTTAGGGTTCGGGTTTAGGGTTTCGGGCTTAGGGTTTAGGGTTCGGGTGTAGGGTTTCGGGTTTGGGTTTAGGTTTCCGGTTTTCGGGTTCGGGTATAGGGTTTTAGGTTTTCGAGTTTTGGGTTTATTTTGTAAAAGTTAAAGAGGTAAAATATGGATATTATAAATATATATACTATTAAAATTAAAAAATAGATATTATAAATATTTACAATATTAATACTAAAAAAATTTAATTAATAGTAATACTTGATAATTTTTAATTTGATATATGTGGTGGAGATTATTAAGTGAAAAAATGTTGTAGGAACAAATATGTATATAAATAAGGTTAAGAGGTAATAGTAATTTATCTAATAAGTTAAGGGGTGTATATTTAGTAAAAATGGTGTAAGGGGGTCCGTTTAGCAGCATCATATATATATTAAAACATAAATATTAGTTTATATGTTATTATATATATATACATATACGCATATACACGGACAAAAGATGTGAGAAAACAAGTGTTATATTGTCGGTTTTTAATAAAATAGTTTTAACTAATTATTATTATTAATAACATGTTTATTAATTGATTTAAAAGAACATATAACAATAATAACCAAAAAAATACGAGGCAGGGGATCAAACCCGCGACCTGCCCCTGTGATTCAAGTGTGTTAACCAGCTTGACTATCCAGCAACTTGCGTTAAGAACCAGTTCCCAAAAATTATATACAAAAATAGAAATGATCAGTTCAATAATAACCCTAACAAATCAATTTGATAAATTCCATGGAAATTAATCAAATACATATTGGGGATTTTGATGAGCATGCTAACGCCATCAGATCCATGTATTTATTTACCTCAGACGACAAACGTAGATATGTTAATCGCTTCAAACAGTTTCCGGCCAAAAAGGTTGATGAACGAGTTCGTAAACAGCGGAGGTAATGTAATTAGTTATAGGGTGATAGTTGGCGATGCGTGTGGGATGCTAATGGATGAATCAATTGTTGATATTATGCTCGTTTATATAGGAAATCGATTTTTCGGGTTTATGGTTCGATATAAAGGGATAATGATGCACGATTTGAATTAATAAACACGTTTATAATGTATAATAGGTCGTAAATATGATAAACATGATAATTACGAGATCAATTATCATCAACAAACGAAAAATCAAAGTTCAAATCAATAGATAATGATTTCGGGTACAAGAAAACTAATATGGGTCGGGTTTGGTAAACGGGTATCTAGTTTAACATATGGGTTATAACATAAAGTTACAATTTGATCCTTGGAGTTTGAGGTTGGGTACATATAAGATAAGATTATATAGTTTGGGCTAAAAGTGTAAAAACAATAAAACTTAATTATAATTATGTTAAATAATAAGTTAATAATGATATTTTAATAATTAAACAAATTTAAACTTGATAAATGCAATATATTTAATAAGATAATCTGAACATTGAACCGAGTCGGATAAAAGTATAAATCGAAAAACCCGAGTTCTTACATTGCATATGTATAAGATGCCATATATAGCACATGTTTTTTTTGCTTTTTTTTTTTATTTTTATATGACTTGAACAAAAAAGCAAGATCCATATTTGATTTCTTTGGGTCCACTACAACGTCTACTGTAACATTAGTCAAATTTAAAACCCGCAAACCCGACTCGTTTAAATTTTTTTTATTTGATTTTAGTTATAAGATTGTACAAAATCAATCCTTAGCAAACTTTGATCAACTTTAGCATCCAACACCATAGATCAAGGACCAGATTGCAAATATATATTTTTTTCTCAACTTGATTTCTCTTCTTCTTTCCCCATCATCACCGTCGAGCAGACCCCCCCCCTTGCTTGTTCCTCAATTTTCGGACAAATTGATCTATCCAAATCAATTGCCTACCTTAAACGCGTTACACCGACGTTTTTAATTGTAGAATGTATGACGAATTGACAGCTATTTTCGTTAATTACGAACCGCGCCTAAATTATTTCTAAAACACTATATAAACATGTTCATAATTCAATATAACGCACCCACATTGTCACAGCCCCCGACCCCTATACCCCGGGAGGGAAGCCGTGAACATTGATTGGTGGTATCGGTGTTTATTAAATTATTTTGCAGCGGAAAGTTTCATCAGAATCGTAGTTAGGAAAAATGATCAGAGTTATAAAAACACCATGATTATTATTATGACAACCCGGGAATTTAATCCCTTTTTATACAAACATAAGTTTTATAGGGTTAAACCCTAATTTACAAAACACGTTTCTTTATTCTGGTGACAAGCCACTTATTTAAGCTGGAAGCCCGTAGGCATCATTCCTTTGTCTCTAACAAGTCACCTGAAACATGTTTAAAATATTTGATCAGCAAGAAATACTGGTGAGTACATTCATTTGTAAATGACACATTTTACAGTTACACCATTAAGATGTTTTTACATCTGCCTGCTTACAAATTACCGAAAGTTACTTGTCACTCGACCGTATCTATGACTGTGGTCATATTACTTATTGGCTAACACGTGTCCAATAAGTAACGTGTAATAGCCCAGTAGGCAAGCCTTGTATACAAAACCCCACAATACCAGTAGTAACCATCTCGTAAGTCTACAGAGACTTAATCACTGTAATGTATTTAAAATACTTTAAAAATATATTTGAAAACATTTAGACAATCTATCATGGGTTTTATAAGTTTTGAAATCACCATGACAGTGTCGGAAAAATAGTTGTCTCACGCAAACGTGAGTTGTATAAAAACTTGAATGTCTCACCTTTCAAGTTTACAATTAAAGAAAACGCCTCTTGGTATTAAGCACCTAGGATAAACACAATGTAGTATGTCTAGGTTAGTATAAAACCAATAATCATAACGATAATCACGAGAGTAGAAACTTTACACGATGGCACAATGTCATACCTTAACAGGCAGAGCTTTTGGATTCGTGTATATTTCTTTCGATCGGAGAGGATATCGTTGCGACAACTCGGTATTATACTTAATATATATCTATGTATGGAGATTTAGAGAGAAAAAGAAAATTTTGAGCGAAGAATGAAGGTCTCAAGTTCAACCTATTTATAGTTGATTTTGGACCCCGTCGCAATACGCTATGGCCATACACAACGGGCGTCGCGTATCGCGAAGAATCTCGTAGCTTGGTCGAGTCAGCCCGCCCATCGCACTTCGCCCGTGCCCGTGCGCGTGCGCGTTCGGGTGCTTCGCACCCTCCACTAGGACCACTGGGTGTGATATGTCTTATAATAACATTAACATATGAATTTTCTTTCTTATAAAGAGCTCACTAGTTTTATAATCTAGCGATGTGGGACAAGGACTTACAATCCTATTTATACCATGGTGGAATCCTCTCATTTTCTTTCCTCCACCAATGTGGGATGGAATTTTCCTTTTTCTATTTCCTTTACTTTTTATTTTATGGTTTGTTATAGTCTCCCTTCCTTATTTTGAATCTCGTCCTCGAGATTTGGTTGAAATAAGAGTGGGGACTTCCGTTTCATTTTGGATTCCAATTCCCAAGTATATTCTGGTTCACGTTTTGAATCCCACTTCACTTTGACCAGAACTAATCTTTTATGCTTGAGATTCTTGATCTTTCTATCTTCAATTTGCAAAGGTTTCTCAACGAATTTCAACTTTTCATTTACCTTTATATCTTGAAGGGGTACTTCTAGTGTTTTATTAGCTAAACATTTCCTTAAGTTACTTACATGAAATACATCATGTATACCTGACATTTCCTCTGGTAATTCTAGCTGATAGGCTACCGGTCCAATTCGTTTGAGAATTTGAAATGGTCCAACAAATCTTGGACTTAACTTTCCTCTCTTACCGAATCGGATTACTCCTTTCCATGGAGATACTTTTAGTTGCACTTTGTCTCCAACTTGAAATTCCAATGGTTTGCGTCGATGATCCGCATAAATTTTCTGACGATCTCGTGTGGTCTTTAATCTTTCATTAACTTGATTTATCTTATCAGTACTTTCTTGTATGATTTTAGGACCTGATAATTGTTTTCCTCCTATTTCTGCCCAACATACTGGAGTTCTGCACCTTCGTCCATAAAGGGCTTCAAATGGGGCAGCATTAATACTTGTATGATAACTGTTATTATAGGAGAATTCTATTAGTGGTAAATGGTCATCCCAATTTCCACCAAAATCTATTACACATGCTTTTAGCATGTCTTCCAATGTTTGTATGGTCCTTTCACTTTGACCATCAGTCTGTGGATGGTATGCTTTGCTCAAGTTTAATTTTGTTCCCATAGCTACTTGGAAACTTTTCCATAAATGAGAAGTAAAACGGCTATCCCGATCTGATACAATGGATAATGGAACTCCATGTAATGAGGCAACTTTGTCCATATACAGCTTAGCTAATTGTTCCATTTTGAAAGTTTCCTTCATTGGTATAAAATGGGCTAATTTTGTTAATCTATCCACAATCACCCAGATTGTATCATTACCTCTTCTTATGGTAGGTAACTTGGTAACAAAATTCATTGTTAGTAATTCTCATTTCCATTCTGGCATTTCCAATTGTTGAAGTAATCCTGATGGCTTTTGATGTTCTGCTTTAACTTGTGAACAAGTTAAGCATTTTGAAACATAACTAGTTATGTCCTTTTTCATTCCTATCCACCTATAGATTTTTATCAAATCTTGATATATTTTATCTCTTCCAGGATGCATTGTGTATTTGGAGTTATGGGATTCTTCGAGAATCTTTTCTCGTAATCCTCCTATGATTGTTATCCAAATCTTGTTCCCCATTCGGAGAATTTCATCATTTCCTTTGACAAGTAGATCAATGGTACCATTTCTTTTCTCATCAACAATATTATTTTCTTCTATTGCTTGTTTCTGAGCATTCTTTACTTCATCAATTAAATTGATTTGAAGTTCTAACCTTAGAGCTCGCACTCTTTTAGGTTTCTCATGCTCTTTTGTGCTTAATGTATCGGCTACTATATTTGTCTTACCTTCATGGTATAGGATTTCACAATCATAGTCACTAAGAATTTCCATCCAACGTCTTTACCTCATGTTAAGCTCCTTTTGCCCGAAGATATATATTAAAATTTTTTGATCTGTGAATACAGTAAACTTACTACCATATAGATATTATCTCCAGATCTTTAGGGCAAAAATTATTGCTCCCAATTCTAAGTCATGTGTTGTATAATTCTCTTCATGCTTCTTTAATTGTCTAGATGCGTAAGCAATAACTTTTTCACGTTGCATTAATACACATCCCAATACTGATTTAGAGGCATCACAACAAATTGTGAAATCTTCAGTTCCTTCTAGTAGTGCAAGTATTGGGGCATTTCTTAACTTTTTCTTCAAAGTTATAAAAGCTTCTTCTTGCTTAGGTCCCCATTCAAACTTGACATTCTTACATGTTAACTTGGTTAACGGAACTGCTATTCGGGAAAATTTTGAATGAAGCGTCTATATTATCCTGCTAATCCTAAGAAACTTCGAATTTCTGTAAGAGTTTTAGGAATTTCCCAATTAGTAATAGCTTCTATTTTGGAAGAGTCCACGTGAATACCTTCATGGTTAATCAAGTGTCCTAGAAATTGTACTTCTTGTAACCAAAATTCACATTTTGAGAATTTAGCTAAAGCTTCTCTTTTCTCAATAGTGTCAAAAGTGTATGAAGATGTTTGACATGATCTTAACTGGTTTTGGAATAAATAAGGATATCGTCTATAAAAACGATTACAAATTTATCCAAATATGGTTTACATATTCGATTCATCATATCCATGAATGCAGCTGGTGCATTAGTTAAACCAAATGGCATGACTGTAAACTCATAATGACCATATCTTGTTCTAAAAGCTATTTTAGGAACATCTTCTTCTTGTACTTTTAATTGATGGTATCCTGAGCGTAAATCGATTTTAGAAAAATATCGAGCTCCTTGGAGTTGTTCGAATAAATCATCAATTCTCGGTAAAGGATACCGATTCTTAATTGTGACTTTATTCAATTCTCTATAATCGATACACATACGCATCGACCCATCTTTTTTTTTTGACAAACAGTACTGGTGCTCCCCATGGTGATGATCTAGGTCGTATGAATCCTTTTTCTAGCAATTCATCTAATTGTTTCTTTAATTCTAACATCTCTTTTGGCGCTAATCGATATGGTGCTTTAGCAACTGGTGCTATTCCTGGTATTATATGGATTCTAAATTCAACTTCACGATCAGGTGATTGTCCAGGTAAATCTTCTAGAAAGACATCAGGATATTCCGATACTACCGGAATTTCCTTTAGCTCTTTTCCTTTGGCGCTAATGATTACAGAAATCATATATACTACGCCTTGTTTCCTTAGATAGCTTGCCGCTTTCATTACTGATATGAACTTTCTAGGCTTGAGCATCTTATCTCCTTGAATTGTAATAATGTCTCCTGTTGGCGAGCGAATTTCAACAGAATTTGTATTACATAAGATTCGAGCATGATTGGCTGCTAACCAGTCCATTCCTAATATAACATCGAATCCAGCCAGATTCATTGGGAGTAAATTTTCTTTAAACTGGTGGCCTAGTAAGTTTATGTTTTCTTCTTGAAGTACTTCATGAATATGAATGGAATTTCCATCTGCCGTCTCTACCGTGCAGACTTGATGGAGTTTGGTTAATGGTTGATTTAGGGCTTGGCAAAACTTCGTGTTTATAAAACTTTGGTTTGCTCCGGAATCAAACAATACTTTAGAGTAAACGTTATTAACAAGGAACGTACCTGCAATGACGTCTGGGAATCATTGTTGCTTCTTGTGCAGTAAGCTGAAAAGCCCGTGCATTCTTCTTAGGTCCATCTGTGTTTTTTTCTTTGTTGTCAGGCACCTATAGCAGCTTTGGACATTCTGGACGGATGTGGCCAGGTACTCCGCAGTTTTAGCAAACACGACTTTCCTTTCTTCTACATTCTTCATCCGTATGTCCGGCCATTTTGCAATAATTTCAATACTTGGTTTTCTTAAAAGTGAATCTCCCTGAATGCCTTTTTCTGCAAGTTCTACAGAAAGGATGAGAATAGGATTGCCCTGTTCCTTTCTTCTGAACTGTTGGGTAATCTTATGGGCTAGATCTTTCTTTTTGTTTTATTCCTGAGTTCGTACTAATCCGTCTGTCAGGGTATTTGCTAGCTCAACTGTTTCTTCAATAGTCTGAGGTCTAGCTGACTTTACCAGATCGCGGATTTCACTTACTAATCCCCAAATATAACGAGAAATTAGTACTGATTCTGGCGAAGCCAAAGTCGGTACCATTCTTGCATATTCGAAGAATTTTGTCGTATACTCATGACACTTCACACCTTCCATCTTGTGGTTTAAGAACATAGTAGAAATCTTTTCTCTTTCATGAGGAGGACAAAATTTCCTTTCTACTATTTCTTTAAACTCTTCCCAGATCATAGTGTAAACTTTGTGACTTCCTTTTGACTGGAGGACCGTGTTCCAACATTCCATTGCTTCATCAATGAAGAGGTTAGAAGCATATAATATTTTATCTTCTTAAGCACATTTACTGATTCTTATAATAGCTTCTGTCTTTTCTAACCAGCGTAGTGCTGAAATAGGTCTTTCTTTTCCAGATAATTCGGTTGGTTTACATGCCAAGAAATCCTTGTAAGTACAACCATGAACTTTTGACTTTTTGGGTAATGGTTTGCTATTTCCTCCATTCACACTATTACTAGCTTCAGTATTAGACTTTCGTTTATTACTTTATGTCTTATGCCTAATTACAGACACGGGTTGCTTAATGGCATCAGCAATTAAAGGAATTGCTTCAGTGATTTTCTGAGCTATCATATTTTCAATAGCATTCATATTCAGATGAGTTTCTTGATTATGAATTTCATGATTATGCTCGTTTTCGTGATTGTGCTCATTTTCACGATTGTGCTCGTTTTCGCGATTGTGCTCATTTTCGTGATTATGCTTATTTTCGTGATTGTGCTCATTCGACATTTGAATTACATATGAGAAAGGAATTATTAATATCATAATCAAATAATAAGGTAAGCAGGATATTAATAACACATAAGCATAAATAACACATAGGCATAGAATATGTCAAAATCGTTGATCTTTGCGACATTTACTCTTTATATATATATATATGCATCACTATGTTTTACATCTACACACTATATATATATGCATCACTACGCACTTTTCTTATATACATACAAACTTTTTTTACACCAAAGAAATTACAATAATGAACATATAAATATTATATATATGGGTTATATGTAGGGTTCTCTGTCATAGTATTTCCAGATCAGGTTCTCCCCCATATTTCTTATTCTATTCCCAGTATCTATTAATTCTTCCCCGTAATGGCGGAGCTCAGCCGTCATTTCCGGTGTCATGTTGGGGTAGTTGGAGGTTTCAGCCTGGAACGGTGCATACGGGTTGTTCATCATTGTTTGATATTGCCAATCATTGGTCCACCATTCTTCTAGTTGAGCTTGATTGATAATATCATCAGAGAGCAGTATATTATTTGGGTCATGGGATGGCATATTAGGGTTGCTGGAACTTGCTGCACCCATATCGTTGAATATCGGTTGAAAGATTTCACATTCCTCTAGGCATCTGCCTAGTCGCTCCTCCATTGGTATTGTTGACATGGGTGGTGGTAAAGTTGGTGGTGGTTCAATTGGTTGTGGTTGTTGTTGAGTTGGTTGTGGTTGAGTTAGTTGTTGTTGAGTTGGTTGTGGTTGAGTTAGTTGTTGTTGAGTTGGTTGTGTAGTTCTTCCTTTCTTATTTTTTCTCAACCCCCGTTGCCCGTCTTTGAGCCTTCTTCTTCTTTTAGGTTTTGGTTTTTCTACAGGTTGTGCTTGAAAGACCATGGGTTTAGGGTGTTGTTGACTAGATTCTCCTTCTTCCATACCCGCGGTGTTAACGGATATGTTTTCGAAAGCTTCAACTAGCTCACTCATGATGTTAATCAAAAACAATAAAACAACGAACTCCCAATGAAAATAGTACTTATTTTCACTTGTGCTTAAAATCTTATATGTATGGTTAACACATAGGTTAATGCATGTATTTTCCTAACTCTAAATTTTAAGATTAGGTATTATTAAAATACTCATATTGCTTAAATCAGTGGCTCTGGTACCACTTCAGCTGTCACAACCACGACCCCTATACCCCGGGAGGGAAGTCGTGAACATTGATTGGTGGTATCGGTGTTTATTAAATTATTTTGCAGCGGAAAGTTTCATCAGAATCGTAGTTAGGAAAAATGACCAGAGTTATAAAAACACCATGATTATTATTATGATAAACCGGGAATTTAATCCCTTTTAATACAAACATAAGATTTACAGGGTTAAACCCTAATTTACAAAACACGTTTCTTTATTCTGGTGACAAGCCACTTATTTAAGCTGGAAGCCCGTAGGCATCATTCCTTTGTCTCTAACAAATCACCTGAAACATGTTTAAAATATTTGATCAGCAAGAAATACTGGTGAGTACATTAATTTGTAAATGACACATTTTACAGTTACAGCATTAAGATGTTTTTACATCTGCCTGCTTACAAATTACCGAAAGTTACTTGTCACTCGACCGTATTTATGACTGTGGTCATATTACTTATTGGCTAACACGTGTCCAATAAGTAACGTGTAATAGCCCAGTAGGCAAGCCTTGTATACAAAACCCCACAATACCAGTAGTAACCATCTCGTAAGTCTACAGAGACTTAATCACTGTAATGTATTTAAAATACTTTAAAAATATATTTGAAAACATTTAGACAATCTATCATGGGTTTTATAAGGTTTGAAATCACCATGACAGTGTCGGAAAAATAGTTGTCTCACGCAAACGTGAGTTGTATAAAACTTGAATGTCTCACCTTGCAAGTTTACAATTAAAGAAAACGCCTCTTGGTATTAAGCACCTAGGATAAACACAATGTAGTATGTCTAGGTTAGTATAAAATCAATAATCATAACGATAATCACGAGAGTAGAAACTTTACACGATGGCACAATGTCATACCTTAACAGGCAGAGCTTTTGGATTCGTGTATATTTCTTTCGATCCGATAGGATATCGTTGCGACAACTCAGTATTATACTTAATATATATCTATGTATGGAGATTCAGAGAGAAAAAGAAAATTTTGAGCGAAGAATGAAGGTCTCAAGTTCAACCTATTTATAGCTGATTTTGGACCCCGTCGCGATACGCGATGGCCATACACAACGGGCATCGCGTATCGCGAAGAATCTCGTAGCTTGGTCGAGTCAGCCCTAGGCATGCCACGCCACGTGGCATGCAACGTGTCATCAGCATAACTTCCACGTCGCGATACGCGATGGGTTACCTTGACAGGCCATCGCGTATCGCTACACCGCAATACTTATCGGATAACTTCTACGTCATCGCGGTACGATGGGAGGAAAAATCTTAATTTTCCGCAAAAATACTCGCGAGTGTGCGAAGTGCAAAGTGCGCCATCAAAGCGCCACATTACGCCCATCGCACTTCGCCCGAGCCAGTGCGCGTTCGGGTGCTTCGCACCCTCCGCTAGGACCACTGGGTGTGATATGTCTTATAAGAACATTAACATATGAATTTTCTTTCTTATAAAGAGCTCGCTAGTTTTATAATCTAGCGATGTGGGAGAAGGACTTACAATCCTACTTATACCATGATGGAATACTCTCATTTTCTTTCCTCCACCAATGTGGGATGGAATTTTCCTTCTTCTATTTCCTTTACTTTTTATTTTATGGTTTGTTATACACATCATCCTCACACTAGCGCCACCCTAAACCCTATGCCAATTTCACCCTCGCAGCACCGTAAGATCGAGATTCATTCGTGTTTGACGCCGTGAAACCTAGGACCCGTACACCTTCAATCTGTTAGATTTTCTGATAATTTTTATATGTATTGGATTCGTTTATAACCAAGTAATGTTAACCCCAAATCAATTGTAACAAACATCAAACAATTAAACCAATTTAAAATCTAGGGTTTGAATTGGGGATGAACATAAACTGCGTACTGTATAATTATATTACCAGTTCTATTGTTGTAACAAGTTAAGGCGATGGCCTGATGGCCATCACATGTGTTCTTAAAGCTTGAACCGGCCTGGGGCGCGGGGTCGAGTCCCCCAGACCCGGTTTTTGAATTATATTTTTTTTAACCTTTCTTTTTATCAATTTTTTTAATTTATTAATTTTATACAACGTTAAATAAACATAATTTTAATAAACTGAACCTCGGGTTATTGTTTTCTTTCACATATGTGCATATATATACATATATAGGTAAAATTATACGTATAACAAAGATGATATTAATATGTTTTTATACCGTTCATTTTAATAAACCAAACAAATGAGTTATTAACGATCGAATAATAAACATTCCTTCCCCATTAATATATCTATTTATAATACAAAATAATGGTTATTCATTAAAGTTTAATCAAATATAATAATAATAATAATAATAATAATAATTTAACATTATTCTTGTACACAAAAGCACACACTTAATCCGAGGCTATGCCTCGCTCTCAAAATTGTTTTTAAAATTTAGGACGATTTTTTTTTTAAAAATGGGAAATTCCTTAAGAAATCCCGCATTTTCACTCCCTTCTCCTTGAGGAAGATTGTGTGACGGATATGTAGTAACTGTAAGAGGGACACACTTGTTTACCGAACCCTTGACACCAAGGCTAGCGAGCCTAAGAAAGTGCAATGCGCATAAATCTCAATCAACCGCGAGACCTGTTTGCCTTCCTGGAGTGTTCGGTAAGGGTGTGGAACTTATTAGGCCAAAGCATATCACACCAAACGAAACCGAATCTGCTACCCTCATTGTATCAAACGTGGTCATGTGACGATCACACTCTTAAATCAACGATGAGATTTTTGTTTAAATTTTCTTTTATTTTGTTAAGAATGAAATTTTTTTTTCAAATTATCAATTTCATCAATACTCTAAGTTAAGGTTATTAAAATTTTATTTTGTATTCTCATGAATTTTCACAAAACTCAAAATTTCACGTAGTTATACAATTTTTCTTTTTCCAAAGCATAATAAATTTTTCACGTGACGTCATTGTAGCATGTCTTCTTCTCGCCTTATCAACAGTAACCGTCACACCAGCAACTCTGGTCGCAGCATGTCGTCCCACATTGCTAAAGGCATCGTGGAAGCCCTCCCAACAATCATCTCTCAATTGCAAACCGTGAATGCTTCTTCATCATCCACAACTCCGAATCCAATTGCTTACCCCCTCAAACAATTCAAGAGTGCCAACCCGCCCGAATACTTCGGTATCGACGGTGCTACCATTCTCCTCCAATGGTTCGAAGAAATAGAGAGCATATTTCTCCATTGTGAATGTCCCAAGGACAAGAAAACCACTTACGCCTCGAGCATGCTCAAGAAGAATGTCCTCAATTTGTGGAACGGTGAGAAGTGCACGCTTGGCGCTGAGGTTACCATGGGATGATCTCAAGAAACTCATGCTCAAGAAGTTTTGCCCGAAACATGAGCTTCGGAAGTTGGAAGAGGAGTTTTGGAATTTGAAACAAGAAAGTGGAAATGACGCCATCTACAACGATCGTTTCCATGAACTGAGCCTTCTCATCCCTCGCATGGTCACTCCCCTTGAACGTTCAATCGACAAGTACATCTCGGATTTGCCAATGCAAATCCAAGATTCTGTCCTAAGTCGTGACCCTCAAACCCTCCATGATGCCATCACCTTAGCCGGTACCCTCACCGAAAACCATGTTAAGGCCGGGACCTTGACGCGGAAAAATTCCAAAAAAAAACAATGATAAGCCTGCATCCGAGCCCACCAAAGAACCCAAGCCCGAATCTCCCAAACCTGAGTCTTCTAAGCCCGAATCCTTCAAACAAAATAACAACAACTCTCCCTATTACCGCAACAATAAAAGAAAGTCCAATTCTCAAAATTATGTCTTGGCCCAATGTAAGGCCCCGTTACCGGTAACCCTACTTTCGTGTTGGATTTACTCATAAACACAGTTCTAAATATCAGAGTTAATTAAAAACTTTACGCGGAATATAAAACTTTCATAAAACATTACATATCAATTCATAATCATGTCTTTAAACATTCCTCATGTCTTTCAAAATCAAAACGTAACTTATAAAACATATCGGATCTTCAGATGCCAGGCTTTAGTCTTCTGCCATGTGTCCTCCACTCAAGCCAGCTGTCTCAACCTACTCACCTGCGTGCATACTAAAAGTCAGCTACGCTGAGTGAGTTCTAGTTAATCATACACTACCATGCAATACCTTGTTACATACATACGTACTTAACCTCATAACTTTCTTTCATACACACATAAGTACTCATACCTTCATTCTTACTTACATACTTTCTTTCTTACTTACATACTTTCTTTACATTCATAATCATACGTTTTAAAGAGCCTTTCGCCCTATAACCTCACAGATATTATAAGGGTCTGGTCCCTAACATCACAGATATTATAAGGGTCTGGTCCCTAACATCACAGATATTATAAGGGTCTGGTCCCTATCATCACAGATATTATGAGGGTCTGGTCCCTAACATCACAGATATTATTAGGGTCTGGTCCCTAACATCACAGATATTATTAGGGTCTGGTCCCATGTTTTCGAATATTAGTAGGGTTCGATTCCCTCTTCGTTACCATACAACCATACATCATACCTCGAGTATTATTAGGGCTCGGTACCCCTTTTGTAACCATATAACCATACAACCATCATTTCCTTCTTTTATTAACTTTCTTACGTTCATACACATAAACATACATATCATACTTGCCATATTTATAACGTTACAACCTGACAGTACGTGCAATATCCGAAGATCGTTCACGAACCATCAAGCAATCATTCATACATATCACATATATCACCTATGGCATACACTTATCACTTTGGATAAATGTATTAACAACACATCAAGTATGCACACAGCCCCGAAAACATAACAAGGAATGGGGCTAGAAACTCACCTGGATCCTGTTACGCTCGCCGTTGATCGTAATTCCTTTCTTTAACTGGGCTCGGCTAACTGTATAATATTTACACATATCAATTAACTACTGCTACTCGTTTGTATTTCTATCTATATATGACCCACAACGAACGGGGGTCCGGGGGCAGCGCCCCTGGCAGCGGGGTTCTAGGGGCGGCAGCCCCTAGCGGGGTCCAAGGGGCAGAGCCCCTGGCTGGGGTTAAGCTGCCAGGTCAGCTTGGAAAAATTTTATTTTCGATAACTGCCTTAACACATTTTCCATTAGGTTTTTAATTTATTTTATAGACGAACTTCGCTTCAGGCGAAGTTAAACCTTAGGCGAACTTGGAAACAGCTTGGTTCTGGCTTGATTCGATCGAATAGGAACACGTTCGATCGAATAGGAACACGTTCGATCGAATACAACACGTTCGATCGAATAGGAACACGTTCGATCAAACAGGAACACGTTCGATCGAATAGGAACACGTTCGATCGAATACAACACTCATTCGATCGAATACAACACTCATTCGATCGAATGAGTTGGAGACCATTCGGTTGCTTCCCTATTCGGTCGACTGGACTTGTTCGATCTACGCATTCGATCGAATGGACTGATTCGATCGACTGGTTCGATCGAATGAGTCTGATTCGACTCCTTCAAGCTGGGCGACGGAGAAACCCACGGGTTTTCCAGATTTTCCAGATTTTTTGACCCAAAATCGAAGTTTTTGACATGGAAATGCTCGGGATTGAAAGGGCTATCGATTCCTAGTACTTTTAAACACAAAAGCTTGCATTTTGACACCAAAACAAGGCGGTTTTTGACCCGAAAACTCAAGTTACGTTTTTGCTCGATTTGAGGCCGAAATGGTTATGAAAACGGATGATTTTCGAGAGGGACTTACCAAAAACGATTAGGAACAAGATTGTGGACTCGGATTTGTGATTTGAGAACTTTCTCTCTCTAGCTTCTCTCTCTAGAAATGAGAGTGTTTGGGTGGGTGTAAGTGAAGGAAGATGGTGAAAAATGGTGGAAGTGTCAAGAACTTTCGTTTATATACTACGGGTTTGGTTAGGCTCGGGTTGGCTTCCTACGGGTCGAGACAGGCCGAGTTCATAAAATAACTAAGCCCAAGACCCGTTCCTTACTCGACATTAAATAACTAAAACGTGAAATTACTAAACATAACTTTCTTTTATTTATCAATATAAAAATTTTAGGATGTTACAAGTCTTCCTCCCTTAAAGAGGTTTCGTCCCCGAAACCTAACTATTACATAAACAAACTAGGGTAAAACTTGCGCATCTCATCCTCGACTTCCCAAGTAGCATCAGATCCCTTGCGGTGCTTCCATATCACTTTGACCAAGGGTATAATCTTGTGACGAAGCTGCTTCTCCTTGCGATCAACGATCTTTATCGGTTGCTCGATGTAGTTCAATTGTTCATCAACCTCGATGTCCATTAAGGGCACGTGAGACGTGTCATCAGCTAGACACTTCCTCAGATGAGAAACATTGAAGGTTGAATGAATTCCTTCTAACTCATCGGGTAAATCCAGTTTGTAAGCTACTTCACCCACACGTTTTACAATCTTGAACGGTCCAATGTACCTCGGACTCAACTTTCCTCTTTTCCTAAAACGGATAATCCCCTTCCAAGGCGAGACCTTAAGCATCACATAGTCGCCAACGTTAAACTCAATTGGTCGTCGCCGCTTATCCGCATAAGACTTTTGTCTGTCTTGAGCGGCTTTCATTCTTGCTTTGATCTGATCGAACTTTGAAGACGTTTCTTGAACCACTTCTATACTTCCCATTTCCTTCTGACCAATCTCACCCCAACACACCGGGGTTCTACATCGTCTACCGTACAGCATCTCAAACGGTGGCATACCAATACTCGAATGGTAACTGTTGTTATAGGAGAACTCTGCCAGATGCAGATGATCATCCCAACTTCCACCAAAATCTAAAACGCAAGCACGTAGCATATCCTCAAGGGTTTGGATCGTCCTTTCAGACTGTCCATCGGTTTGAGGATGATACGCCGTACTGATGTTCAACCTCGTCCCCATAGCTTCATGAAATTTCTTCCAGAACCTCGAAGTAAACCGTGTATCCCTATCAGACACGATCGATAACGGTACTCCATGCTTGGTTACAATTTCTTTAATGAACAAGCTTGCTAACGTTTCTGACGAGATGGCCTCTCGTATGGGCAGAAAGTGAGCACTCTTGGTCAAACGGTCCACAATCACCCAGATGGTATCATGTTGCTTAGCTGTACGAGGTAGCTTAGTTATGAAATCCATGGTGATGTGTTCCCATTTCCACTCAGGTATCTCTAGCGGTTGCATCTTCCCACAAGGCTTTTGGTGTTCGGCTTTGACTTGTAAGCAAGTTAAGCACTTACCAACATAATCCACTACATCGCTCTTCATTCCTGGCCACCAGTAATCTCTTTTCAAGTCTTGGTACATCTTTGTAGCTCCAGGATGGATTGAGTACCTTGACTTATGAGCTTCATCTAAGATTCGACTTCTAAGATCACCATGGCGTGGAATCCACATACGGTCAAATCTAGTTTTAACTCCATGAGTGTTTTCCATCAACTCATCTTGCTGGCCATAAATCCTTTCCTTCTTTACTAACCCTTCATCTATTAACACTTCTGACTGCACCTTGATGATTTCTTCAAAAAGACTCGGGTTCATGATCAACTTGTATGACTTCACTGTTGCAAGGACTTCCTCATTCTTCCGACTTAACGCATCAGCGACCACGTTAGCTTTACCGGGGTAATACTTAATCTCACAGTCGTAATCCTTTATCAATTCTAACCATCTTCTCTGCCTCATGTTCAGTTCTTTCTGCTCGAAGAAGTACTTTAAACTCTTATGATCGGTATAGATAGTACACTTAGTGCCGTACAGATAATGCCTCCATATCTTAAGAGCATGCACTACAGCTGCTAACTCCAAATCATGCGTCGGGTAAGTACTCTCATGGACCTTCAACTGTCTAGACGCGTAGGCTATCACCTTCCCTCGTTGCATCAACACGCAACCTAACCCTTGATGCGAGGCATCAGCACAAACAACAAAATCCTCATCACCATCGGGTAAAGTAAGGATTGGAGCTTGCGTGAGTCTTCTCTTTAATTCTTCAAAGGCTTCTTCTTGAAATTTTCCCCAACTGAATACTATCGACTTTCGGGTCATACCGGTCAGCGGTGCGGCTATCTTGGAGAAACCTTCGATGAATCTCCTATAGTAGCCAGCTAACCCTAGGAAGCTTCGTATATCAGTCGGATTCTGCGGAGTCTTCCAATTCGTTATCGCTTCAATCTTAGCTGGGTCCACGGTAATCCCCTCCGGATTAACCACATGACCTAAAAATTGCACTTCTCTTAACCAGAACGCGCACTTCGAAAACTTGGCGTACAACCTTTCTTTCTTCAGAACTTCCAATACCTCTCTCAGATGCTCGGCATGGTCAGACTCACTCTTTGAATAAATCAATATATCATCGATGAAGACGATAACCGACTTATCCAACATCGGTCGACACACCCTATTCATCATGTCCATAAATGCTGCAGGAGCATTTGTTAGACCGAATGACATTACAAGGAACTCGTAGTGTCCATACCGCGTTCGGAACGCTGTTTTAGGGATGTCTACCTCTTTCACCTTCAGCTGATGGTAGCCTGATCTGAGATCTATTCGTGAGAACCAACTCGAACCTTGCAGTTGGTCAAACAGATCGTCAATCCTAGGCAAGGGGTATCTATTCTTTACCGTAAGCTTATTCAACTCACGATAGTCTATGCACATTCTCATACTTCCATCCTTTTTCTTCACAAACAAAACCGGTGCGCCCCATGGAGAAACACTCGGTCTGATAAAACCCTTGTCGAGGAGTTCTTGCAGTTGGGACATTAATTCCTTCATCTCGGACGGTGCTAGACGGTAAGGCGCTTTCGCGACGGGCTGGGCTCCTGGTATTAAATCTATCTGAAATTCTATTTCTCGCTCCGGTGGCAGCCCTGGAAGATCCTCAGGGAATACTTCTGGGTAGTCGCGCACAATAGGAACATCCTTCATTTCTTTCGTCTCGGCCGTAGCGTTGACAACATACGCCAGGTAGGCACCGCACCCTCGCCTTAACAAACCCTCGGCTTTTATCATCGAAATGACATTAAGTCCATAACTCTCCTTATCACCATAAACCGTCACCGCACTACCATCCAATGACTTTAACCTTATCATCTTACTTTTACATACTATCTGAGCCTCAAACTCCGACAACCAATCCATACCCAAGACTACATCGAACCCTCCTAAGGCCATAACATACAAAGTAACAGGGAACTCATGTCCCTCTAACTCTATCTTACAATTCTTCACCATTTTTGTTATTTTCACCGAAGTGTCACTTGCGGTTTCTACTACAAAAGTTTCAGACACTCGGCAGCCTTTCATTTTAGCTAGTTTACTAAACGTCGTAGCTACAAAACTTCTATTCGCACCAGAATCAAATAATACAGAAGCGGAAACATCGTTCACTAGAAACGTACCTGTGACGACATCCGGAATCTGCCTGGCTTGTTCCTGGGTCAGCATGTAGGCTCTAGTTCTGGGCCTAGCTTGATCGGCATCCTTCTTTCCACTACCTCCAGCTACACCTTCAGTGCACTCCCTTGACATATGGCCTGTCTTGCCACATTTGTAACATGCTGGCTTCGCACTGCACTCATTGGCATAATGCCCTACCTTCCCACACTTATAACAGGCATTCGACCCCATTCTGCATTCTCCACCATGAGCCTTTCCACATTTGAGACAAACATTAGAACTTTTACCCCACTTGCACTCACCACCATGCCTCTTTCCGCAGGTCTTACACGATCTCTTCTCCCACACTTTCTGTTTCTTATCCCTGGAGTTCCATAACTGAGTACCGGGTCGTTTAGCAGGAGTGACCCCTTTCTTCTCTTTCTCTTCGTCCCTTTCCACCCCATCATCCGCGGCCACGTCAGCATAGACCATTTCCGCGAGTCCAACAGCCGAATCAAAAGTAGCAGGTTGAACCGCCCTGACTAACATGCGGACCTTTTGTGGCAACCCCCTCACATAACACTTGATTCTCTTGACTTCAGTGTCAACCATGTCAGGCACCAACCTAGATAGTCGGTTGAACTCCGTGGTATACTCACGATGCGTCATCATACCGGCTTTTAAATTCTGGAACTTCATCTCCGTTCTTTCAACCTCGGCATCTGCACAGAACTTCTTCATTACCAACTCTTTCAAATCTTCCCACTTCATCCCTTTGATCTCTTCACGGGTCTTCCTCTGCTCCACACTCTCCCACCAATACATAGCCTCATCTACGAATGACTGAGTAGCATAGCCCACAGCTTGGTCGGGACGGCATTCGCTAATGCGGATAACCTTGTCCATAGCGGTTATCCACTGGAGAGTAGCGACTGCGTCTCCTAAACCAGTCAGCTTAGGCGGGTCACAACCTTTGAAGGACTTATAGCTGCACCCACCTTGTCCTCCTCTCCTATCATCGACTTTCACAGACTTATCCCCACTCGAGGCCCCTCTTTCACCTTCCCCATCCTTTCTACCATCACCACCCGCCCCTTCAGCAGTTCGTTCACGGCTTCCAGCAGATCCTTCGGGATTCAGGTTCTTCACAGCAGCAACTACAGCCTGAACAATGGCTGCTTGAACTGCAGGACTAAGTTGAACTTCCTCGTTGTTGTTCTGGTCTCCCCCAGCTGCGCTTCCTTCATCTTCGGTGTGGGAAGCTTCTTCTACCGAGGGTTGCCGGACAAGACGAGGCCTGCCACGACGTCCAGTGCGACCCCCAGCTTCAACAAATTCTCCAGCTCCAGCCATCAGTATCCTATATGAGAAAACACAAACATCATCACTCAAGGAACTATCTAGTACAAGGATAGTAAGGCTAACAGGTAATAACAGTGGCCAGTTGTGATTAGCTGATCACGTTACTTTCCGTGTCATATACACTTCCCTTTATGAGTCTATTTGTGCTGGTTCTACTTAAGCAGTTTGTCAATTTAAACAGTCAATTATTCCTATCCCTATCGTTCACATATCCTTTCTTTCTTATTAACATACATCATTTAATCATGCACTTTACCTTTACTGATCTTGCTTGAGCGACACATGGCATTCTTGAACTGGCATCTTCTTTCCTTTCTTACTTAAATCCCATTCTCTGTTCGAGTCTAAGCATGTAGGATGCTTAAATCTCTCGAACTTTGCTCTGATACCAACTTGTAAGGCCCCGTTACCGGTAACCCTACTTTCGTGTTGGATTTACTCATAAACACAGTTCTAAATATCAGAGTTAATTAAAAACTTTACGCGGAATATAAAACTTTCATAAAACATTACATATCAATTCATAATCATGTCTTTAAACATTCCTCATGTCTTTCAAAATCAAAACGTAACTTATAAAACATATCGGATCTTCAGATGCCAGGCTTTAGTCTTCTGCCATGTGTCCTCCACTCAAGCCAGCTGTCTCAACCTACTCACCTGCGTGCATACTAAAAGTCAGCTACGCTGAGTGAGTTCTAGTTAATCATACACTACCATGCAATACCTTGTTACATACATACGTACTTAACCTCATAACTTTCTTTCATACACACATAAGTACTCATACCTTCATTCTTACTTACATACTTTCTTTCTTACTTACATACTTTCTTTACATTCATAATCATACGTTTTAAAGAGCCTTTCGCCCTATAACCTCACAGATATTATAAGGGTCTGGTCCCTAACATCACAGATATTATAAGGGTCTGGTCCCTAACATCACAGATATTATAAGGGTCTGGTCCCTATCATCACAGATATTATGAGGGTCTGGTCCCTAACATCACAGATATTATTAGGGTCTGGTCCCTAACATCACAGATATTATTAGGGTCTGGTCCCATGTTTTCGAATATTAGTAGGGTTCGATTCCCTCTTCGTTACCATACAACCATACATCATACCTCGAGTATTATTAGGGCTCGGTACCCCTTTTGTAACCATATAACCATACAACCGTCATTTCCTTCTTTTATTAACTTTCTTACGTTCATACACATAAACATACATATCATACTTGCCATATTTATAACGTTACAACCTGACAGTACGTGCAATATCCGAAGATCGTTCACGAACCATCAAGCAATCATTCATACATATCACATATATCACCTATGGCATACACTTATCACTTTGGATAAATGTATTAACAACACATCAAGTATGCACACAGCCCCGAAAACATAACAAGGAATGGGGCTAGAAACTCACCTGGATCCTGTTACGCTCGCCGTTGATCGTAATTCCTTTCTTTAACTGGGCTCGGCTAACTGTATAATATTTACACATATCAATTAACTACTGCTACTCGTTTGTATTTCTATCTATATATGACCCACAACGAACGGGGGTCCGGGGGCAGCGCCCCTGGCAGCGGGGTTCTAGGGGCGGCAGCCCCTAGCGGGGTCCAAGGGGCAGAGCCCCTGGCTGGGGTTAAGCTGCCAGGTCAGCTTGGAAAAATTTTATTTTCGATAACTGCCTTAACACATTTTCCATTAGGTTTTTAATTTATTTTATAGACGAACTTCGCTTCAGGCGAAGTTAAACCTTAGGCGAACTTGGAAACAGCTTGGTTCTGGCTTGATTCGATCGAATAGGAACACGTTCGATCGAATAGGAACACGTTCGATCGAATACAACACGTTCGATCGAATAGGAACACGTTCGATCAAACAGGAACACGTTCGATCGAATAGGAACACGTTCGATCGAATACAACACTCATTCGATCGAATACAACACTCATTCGATCGAATGAGTTGGAGACCATTCGGTTGCTTCCCTATTCGGTCGACTGGACTTGTTCGATCTACGCATTCGATCGAATGGACTGATTCGATCGACTGGTTCGATCGAATGAGTCTGATTCGACTCCTTCAAGCTGGGCGACGGAGAAACCCACGGGTTTTCCAGATTTTCCAGATTTTTTGACCCAAAATCGAAGTTTTTGACATGGAAATGCTCGGGATTGAAAGGGCTATCGATTCCTAGTACTTTTAAACACAAAAGCTTGCATTTTGACACCAAAACAAGGCGGTTTTTGACCCGAAAACTCAAGTTACGTTTTTGCTCGATTTGAGGCCGAAATGGTTATGAAAACGGATGATTTTCGAGAGGGACTTACCAAAAACGATTAGGAACAAGATTGTGGACTCGGATTTGTGATTTGAGAACTTTCTCTCTCTAGCTTCTCTCTCTAGAAATGAGAGTGTTTGGGTGGGTGTAAGTGAAGGAAGATGGTGAAAAATGGTGGAAGTGTCAAGAACTTTCGTTTATATACTACGGGTTTGGTTAGGCTCGGGTTGGCTTCCTACGGGTCGAGACAGGCCGAGTTCATAAAATAACTAAGCCCAAGACCCGTTCCTTACTCGACATTAAATAACTAAAACGTGAAATTACTAAACATAACTTTCTTTTATTTATCAATATAAAAATTTTAGGATGTTACACCCAATCGCAAGCCCAACCCACCAAAAAGCCCTACTCAGGACCCCACCCATTATGTGATACGTGTAACTTTCACCATTCGCCTAACCTCAAGTGTCGACAATGCACCCAGTGCAATCGATTTAGTCACCTCTTTACCACATGTCGTGAACGCAACCAACTCATGATGCAACCATTTACCTCACATCTTACCCAACCCCAAACTTTACCTTATGCTCAACCATTTACTCAAGCACCCTCAACTATTAGAGCTTGTTACAATTGTGGAGACCCTAGCCATTTTTGGAGACCCTAGCCATTTTCGCAATGCATGCCCAAGACTCGCACACATGAACCAAATTCAATCCTACCCAACTCAAACCACTCAATATCAAGCTTACCAAGCCCAAGTAAATCAACTTCTACCAATTCAAGCTCAACCCATCCAAGCAATTCAAGCCCAACCAATTCAAGTCAACCAAATACCAATCAACCAACCTCAAGTTAACCAAGCTACTCAAGGTGCTCAAGGGCAAGTGTGTTACATCAACGGTTCCCAAGTTTAAGCCTAACCCTTTATGAAGACATGCTATGCAAAAGACGTTTCTTTTAATTAGTTCTTTTCATTTAAATCTAATGTATTGACTTCAATAAATCTCCAGTGTAACAACTCGGTCTATTCAAAATTTATACTTTTAATAAAACTTGACCCATTTCGATGTCCAAGAAGTTTTACCGCACTTATCGAGTAAATTAAATATTATTATATTATTATTTAATTTTATCTAATTAAAACATATTTATAACTTTAGATTTTTGGCAATTTTAACCCAAACTCAAACTATTACCTAAATTTGTTCCCACCTTCAATCCCCATGGACTAGAGTGCAATTTATATATTATTAACCATCTAACCCATTTGCCCAACAACCTTGACCCGTAACCCATGATCAAACCCTTTAACCCGGACCTAATATCGCGAACCCGTTTACACAAATTCTTGCTTGGACCACAATTCTCGCATGCATTATGGAAACTGAATCAAAATTCATATTACGCGTACCAATTACGGCCTAACCGACTCTTTATTATGCTAAGATGAATCAAAACGAATCTGCTATTCGTTTATATTAAGCCGACCCTAACCCTAGATTTAATATACATGTAAACGTTAACATAAATTCAAAAACGCAGCCATAGCATCATATACTCACCGCTGTCATTAACCCTATCACTAATTACGTTATAAAGAGCTTTTGATTCGTGTTCTTGATCCAATTGCTGGCCGGCGCTGATCCTTGCAATTTAACCCTCTTATCGTCATCAACTAAGGTAATTAAACACACTATAATGTCCGTCGTTCATTAATCTACAAAACCACTAACGTTAATTGAGCAATCTATGAACGATTTGATCAATTTGATGTTCTAGGGTTTATAATATGAATTGGGTTTCTGTTCTACTAGTTATATTGAATCTGATTCATCTTTTAACAAGCTAACACACCAACTCGCATGGCTGGTGTGTGTGATATTGAATTTCTGGGCTGGAGGGCACGGGTTCGAGTCCCTCCAACAGCGTTTTGTTTTTCTTTTCTTTTTTTAGTTTTAATTTATTATTTATATATCATCTATTTAATTCCCCAAATCATAATAATATTGTAAATATTAGAATTAATTCATATTTCGTTAAAACCGGCTCACTAACTAGTTGTTTTCCGAATCTTGGATAAAAACTATAGATATATGTATATATGTTAGATTATTAAAAATCGATAAAGGTTTTATGATTTCAAAAGAGTTTTAATCTAAGATATACCTCTAATATAATCTTGTCGTGTAACGTATTAAAAGTATAGTATAAATATTTTATAAAAATATTAAATATACTTATTATTAATTATTAACTATTATTTTAGTAATATATAAACACATTGAATGTATTTGTATTTTTAAACAGTTAAAACAAATCTTTTTATTTAAAGTTTTACAAATAATTGTTTAAGTATTTTATATAATTAAATTATATTATAAAACTCTGATAATAAAATTAATAATAAATTTATTAATATTTAACTTTTGTAAGAGTATATTTGGTTACAAATTCAAGAAATCTCCTTCTAGTTTTAAGTTCATTATTTAATCTATTTTCCGCAACTATTGTTACTTAGGCTTTCTCGTCATAACTTCCGATGAGCATAACTCTTGTTTACTACCGTTCTTATCACATTCGTTTGTCTCTCGCTTATTGCTAAGGTGAGTACCACATTCCCCTATTTTACTTGTTTTTCAACGTTTTGGGGACATATGCGTAAATATATTTCTCATATATACTTATACACAAAACTGCAACTTTGTCTTATGTGTTAACAACTTATACCTTACTTGTTTATGTGCTTATTTGCTTTGTATGCTTTCGCATTCAGAGAGGTCCAACATAATCTCAGTCTAGTATAATCATACGCCAGTCGTTAGCCTTTGTGCTTCTCGACGTCTTAGTTATACTTGCTCATTTGGTTATTTTGTTATTCTCATATGACTTGTTGCAAATACTTATTTTTATACTATACTATATGTACACTTAAACTGGTGTGTTGCTCACTCAACATGTGTTGTTGACAAAATTATATTTTATACGCATATGCAGGTTGGTGAAGACTTAGTGAAGACTTTAGTTAGAAGAATATTTTAATCAAAAAGTATAAAATTTGTATTGTTGTATAAATGATGCACTTGTTTGTATTTTGATTTATTTGATAATTGAATTCAATTAATAGATATTGTCATTTAAATATTGCATGATAGTACCTTGAGAGCTGTGGCAATTAGTTCGCGCCCCGGCATTTCCGCCGTAGGTTAGGGTGTGACATCCAGTTTTGTTATGAATGAGATTTTGGTTATTTATAATGGCATTCAATCTCTCAATTATTCCTATCTTGTCGTTTATTGCACTATTTATTGTTACACAATTTATTATCATGATTTAAGTGGTCTATGACCGGTTATTTACCAGGACTATGTGCACGGTGATGTCCATAGTTATCTAATAGTACCGTATTTGTATCATAAACTACCTATGACCGATTTCCTACAAACGTTTTGGAAATTGGGACTATGAACATGTTTTGTACATAGTTATCTAATAGGAGTCACATGTACAAATTTTATTTCGATATGCATAGCTACCCAAACCCTCCAAACTCACATCATCCTCACGGTACTCTTTCCTCATCCGATTTTATAATCTTGATTTCGAGCCTCATATGTTGTTATATTTCTCTAATCATGTGATTCGTTTGATATGTGAACCTGACTATGTGAATACTTATTCGTAAATTTTGTCATCCTAAGTATTTCTATTTATTAAATTTCAAAATTCCCTCTATCTAATTATTTAATTTAGTTATTATTACTTTTCACGATTAACTTAGTAATTTCGTTTGATTTTGCAAAATTTTTACTAGCTATTTATGCTAATCAAATTTCACTCATTTATTTATTTATTTATTTATTTATTTATTTATTTATTTATTTATTTATTGTTCTTGCTCAGATAGTTCCATTTACTTATCGACTTAAAAAGTTTTTCATTTACCTTGTTTTTCGAACCCGCACAACGGGACGAACCATGTGCATCATGCGACGATCTAAATAATTATGAGTGCACGCATAATTATCGAAATCCTCGCATGGAACTCATAGTGAATACGGTTGTGTGTCATAACCCAGAACCGAGGGTGATTTTGGGTAACGATACAAATGTCGATGTGATAAGGGCATGGTGGATACGCCCCTGGTACATCCTAAATATAAGTGTCCTTATCATGTCTTCTGTTTGTAGCGTTATTTGGGTCACCTGAAGATCTGTGTTATATATATATATATATATATAAATCTCTTGACAATTACCTTTTTATTTCTCTTTATGTTATGTTTTCTATAATTTCGGGACGAAATTTTCAAAAAGCTGTGAATACTGTAACATTAGTCAAATTTAAAACCCGAAAACCCGACTCGTTTAAATTTTTTTATTTGATTTATTTATAAGATTGTACAAAATCAATCCTTAGCCAACTTTGATCAACTTTAGCATCCAACACCATAGATCAAGGACCAGATTGCAAATATATATATATATATATATATATATATATATATATATATATATATATATTTTCTCAACTTTCTTTCACTTCTTCTTTCCCCATCATCACCGTCGAGCAGACCCCCCCCCCCCCTTTTGCTTGTTCCTCAATTTTCGGACAAATTGATCTTGCCAAATCAATTGCTTACCTTAAATGCGTTACACCGACGTTTTTAATTGTAGAATGTATGACGAATTGACAGCTATTTTTGTTAATTACGAACCGCGCCTAAATGATTTCTAAAACACTATATAAACATGTTCATAATTCAATTCAACGCACCCACATCATCCTCACACCAGCGCCACCCTAAACCCTATGCCAATTTCACCCTAGCAGCACCGTAAGATCGAGATTCATTCGTGTTTGAAGCCGTGAAATCTAGGACCCGTACAACTTCAATCTGTTAGATTTTCTGGTAATTTTTATATGTATTGGATTCATTTATAACCAAGTAATGTTAACCGCAAATCAATTGTAACAAACATCAAACAATTAAACCAATTTAAAATCTAGGGTTTGAATTGGGGGTGAACATAAACTGCGTACTGTATATTTATATTACCAGTTCTATTGTTGTAACAAGTTAAGGCGCTGGCCTGATGGCCAGCACATGTGTTCTTAAAGCTTGAATCGGCCTGGGGCGCTGGGTCGAGTCCCCCAGGCCCGGTTTTTGAATTATATTTTTTTAACCTTTCTTTTTATCAATTTTTTTAATTTATTAATTGTATACAACGTTAAATAAGCATTATTTTAATAAACTGAACCTCGGGTTATTGTTTTCTTTCATATATGTGCATATATATACATATATAGGTAAAATTATACGTATAACAAAGATGATATTAATATGTTTTAATACTGTTCATTTTAATAAACCGAACAAATGAGTTATTAACGATCGAAGAATAAACATTCCTTCCCCATTAATATATCTATTTATAATACAAAATAATGGTTATTCATCAAAGTTTAATCAAACCTAAAAGTTATAATAATAATAATAACAACAACAAGGATAATCACGTTAATGATATAATATACAACCATAATAAAATGACAATAAGATCAATAACCTCATCGAGACCCAAGATCCGTCTTATTTTATATTTAACTCACTTTATCGTTATTAACTAGGATTAATTGTCGGCAAATCTCGAGAAGCTTGACCGTTTTCATCCTAACTCTTTCTTTTATTATCCCGTCCTCGTTTATCTTACTCTATAAGGTGAGTTTACATACCCATTTTTCCATCTTTTATATTTTTGGGGTAGCATGTATGTCATATTCAAGTTTACGTATGTTTTATTCCCACATCTATTCAAAACACAATTCAATATATGTTTATGTGTGATTATTGCATGCTCTATGATAAATGCTCTATGTGCTTAATTATTTATTTTATGTTTGGTGGTTGGTATCTCATCCTCATCTATCCTCATCTAGTATTATCTTACATTTACCCAAGTATTTTGATTTCGTATCAATAAGAACGGGTCCACATCTTTTTAGTTGTTTACATTTTCATAAGAATTGTAATACTCATCATTTACATATGAATTATGATTTATTCTGTATATATATATAAACTAAAACCTATGTATTCTCACCAACATTCGTGTTGACAAACTCTATTTTCATACATGTTACAGGTACAAGAAATTTACATTGTTCAAGATTGAAGATATTAGTTTTTACCTTAGGATATTTATTCTAAACCCAAAAAGTATGAAGTATTTATTCTGTATATTGAATTTGTGTACTTGTTTTAATGTTAATTAAATTAAATAATTATTGTCGCTTTAATTAGTGTCTTTTGAGCTACTGTCCAATCAATACGTTACGCCCCGGCATGTTCCGCCTTTGGTCGGGGTGTGACATCTACCGTTGGTTCAACAGCCTCCCACATTCCATGTGCGTCCATAATCGTCTTCATTTTGATAACATTACTAGATAGTCTGACGAAGTGAAAACCAAACATTGTTAGGACATAATGCTCATTTCCTTTATTGGTACTAACCCAATTCTTTTTCTGTTTTGGATAGTCCAACCACAACAGTTATGATCAACCACGTCTCAACAGCCTCTTCCCCACTTAGCAACAAAACAAGGCCACCTATATTTTTACCATGCTATACGAGACTATATCCAAAACCACCTGCTTTGACCGATCTCTTGTATTCTTCTCATTTGAACTTTTGGTCAAGATTCATGTGCTAAAAGAACAAGCCTAATTGGTTATTCTGCTCTTATCTAACGCAACGAAAAAACCCAGTTATGGTTCTTGATTGGCTGGTGATAAATAATAACCCTCTCTTCACAAACGATATATCATTACCCCTGAACTGAAATATTCTAAATTCGATTTTGATGACAACTTTTTTCTTCAATAGCACATGAACCGGAACAATCAAATCTAGATTGGATGCGATCAATCCTATTATTTCTTTTTTTTATCTTCTCAAACAACCCTCGATCTTGTAGCTTTAATAACAATTGCTCGACAACTTATATAAAAATAAAGTTAATACTGTCTTTGTATTGAAGGGATTCAAATCGCCACGTCTTACAAAAGACATCTAACCGCCTTTTACTAAAACCAGATAAAATGAAACCCATAGAATAAATAACCACAACTGTGACATTCATCAATTCCGGGTCTGATTTGTATTCGTTTTGTAATCAGTTATTATGTAACCCGACCCGTTTTGTAAACTGAAACCTTCAGTATAATCAAAATTATGAATTTTATGTTTCAATATTGTCTCACACTTGTCGGATTTTGAAAAAACCTTTAAAACGCTTCTAAAATGACTTAAAACGAACTTCGGGGGCCTAAATCGTCTTTTGTTGTTTGTTTATGCATTGTTTGACCATTTAAACATACTCATTTTCATGCAAACCATAAAAGAACCTTTATAACCAACCCTTCACTCTTTCCCTATATAAACAAACTCATCTCTTTCATCTTCACCTTGTTCATTTCTCATCTTTTCTCTCCCAAACAAAGAACACAACTTCATCTCTTCAAGATTTCTTAATAATCAATCAAGAACCATTCTTAAATTTTTGTTTTGTTACTTAAGCTTGTGGTACAACATATATATAATATACACCCCTTGTTACCTTTGGTGGTCATTTCTCCGGTCTCGGTCAGTGGAGTGTCGGGCCTCGTAAGGCAATGCTTCATGGAGGACTCACGTAGTCCTTGATACATACATACATATATATATATATATATAATTATATAACTTGTTTATGCTTACTAACCATGATTAAATTTTGCTCATTTTATTTTGTATTTCATATTTGTTGAGTTCCATGGTTATGGGTTTGTAGAGACTAGCCTCGGTTTAACCGTAAATAGCTCCAAACCGTAAACCGAATTTTGTTTACTAGTTTTGTTAAATAATTGGTTAAACATGCTTATTGTTAGATTTAAGTTTCTAAAATCATTTTTATGAGTTCCATGGTTATGGGTTTGTAGAATCTAACCTCGTTCTTGACCGGAAACAAGATCCGAACCGAAAACCAAACATTCGTTTAAAGACTTTATTGTTGACTTTTTGTTCGTAAAACTTAAGTATCATCATTTATAAATTATTATACAAGTTCTTTGATATTTGGGCATGTGGCAACCATCCATGAACTTATTGTGAGATGGAAGCCGAACCAAACCAAACTAAATCGATTTTCACTCGCTTAAGACACACAAGTGTACTTCTAGCTATCAAGACTTGTATATTTCTTTAACAATAGTTTATAAACTAATTTTAAATATTTTCTTAAAGTACTTGGAATATTGAATCCAACTTGATCTTATAACAAAGTTTGGACCGACAAAACCGAACACCCGCTTAACGGACGTTGTTAGTTCTAAAACAATAGAACTACATACTTAGTTAAGTCTTATTACATTTTATTGAGTTATCTCATAACATTCATTATTTTGGAAAGTTGACTTTGGGTTTGACAAATTATCAAGACCCGAATCAACAACCTGAACACTCGTTAAAACCCGTTTTAGTATCTATATTATAAAGGGACTTACATTCTTGCATTTTTACCCACCTTATTACTTAACATAGGTTGATTAAGTATTAAGGCTAGATACTTTAACCCGGTTTCGAACAAACTTATATTTTTAAAGGACTATTGTTATAATTTCTCAAACATTTACATTTTAAACCTTAAACTTTAATTGTTTACATTTCTCATCATTTATTTTTATTTAAAGACTTCCAAGGCAACTTTTCTAATATAAGACTTCTTTCCTTTTAGGCTTTGCTCGTTAAACTCGTCGTTCCAGTTAATCTCCAAATCATCAATTTTTCAAGTTTATTACTTGAATGTGCGTACTTTCATCCCCCGTTCTCCATCTTTCATTTTGGGGGTGATATTGCATACTTATTCAAACTAAATGTTTTATACTTGAGTCTTAAACCACCAACTTTATTGTATACTTTACTTAAATAAATGCTCGATTTGGTGTTATATGCTTACATGCTTAAATGCTAATGTGTTTACCGCTTTTGGTTGGTTGATTCATAAATCCGAGTATATTTGGCATCCCCTTATAGAAAGGTGTCGTTAATGTATTCTTATTAACGATTTCATATAAATCCTAGACTATTTGGCATCCCCTTATAGCAAGGTGTCGTTAATGTATTCTTATTAACGATTTCATTATCTAAATTGTTGCTATTATTTATTGTTTTTATACAAGTTGTGAAATATACATATTGTTTCAAAACTATGAAATTGCTCACCAACCTTTGTGTGACAAATTCTATTTTCTGCAATGTTACAGGTTTGACTTTGGGTTGACTGATGACTTGATGAAAAACGTTATCAAGACTATTAGGTTATTAGCAAAATGAACAATATATTATTTGCTATATTCGAATTCGGTTATTGTATGAACATGTTATGTGACTCGTTATGATTTTGTGAATTTAAATGAGTTGATTAAATATTGACACTTTAAATAGTGTCTTGTGTTTTTGGGCAATCCG
>NW_027497780.1:0-85192 GCF_021521415.1 Bidens hawaiensis | reverse complement strand
ATTCTCCTATTGAAGAAACACTAACCGGACCCCGGGCAGATTACTGGTAACCTGGGGGTTGGAGAGCTGTTTCCCACGAGGGGTTAGACCCTTGGAAGATGGTTCTTCTGATAACCTGCAAAATAGACACCGTGAGCTCGTCACTGAGAAGGGGGGGTTCCTCCTTGTGACCACCCTCCGGCGTGAGAATCAGACTAGATTGCTCTTTAAATATAAAAGTATATTAAGAGATTGCTAGAGCAGATATCAGGTATATATGATGAGATAAGATGTCGTAAGATGATCATACCATTGGGGTATTTATAGCCGAAGGTAGGTTTCCAAGGGGTTTAGCCGGCCCAACACGCTACCAACTGTAACCTATGCACGTGCCCTGCCTGTGAGTGGTGGATAGGTAGCGGCTGACACAGAGCAGGCGTGTCGTGCACTCTTCCTCTTCTGCCAACTACAGGCTAGGCACGTGGTATGGCAGGAGTTGGTGGGTAGGCGGCGGCTATTGGTCACAGTGCTGTGGCGTGCTGTCTGCCATGCTGCTGTCAGTGAGCTGTCGCATTCTTGGTCAGATCTTTTGTCTGTACCTCGTCAGGTATCACACAAAAGATCCTCCATCATACGGACTGGCTCATTTAGGCGGGAGTTTTCCCCCTCCCGCCTTTGCTCATTCCTTCAGGTGACACTGGGGAGAGTTAAGTGCCTTGTGCGTGTAGCCATGCTGCGCGGGTGGCCTTCCCTAATGGCTTGTATCCGAGGCTGCGGGGACAGGCGGAGTCCTTCACCATTGGGAGGCATTTCCTGCGGGACCAGCTTGCGTACTGCGCGTAAGGACGTTACGTCTCTGAGCATGGTTGGTCCTGCGGATCCAGTTGGTCTCTGCGCAGACGTCCCTGTTTAAGGTGAGTCTTGCGGGTCCAACTGGGCTCTGCTGGGACCTACCTCTTCAAGTCCCCCCAGTCCAATGTTCTTCTCATGAGTGTTTAATAAAATGAGGTGAACTTTTGGACTTGAGCAAAGGGTTTTGAAAAGGGTTTTGTAAGGTTTTCCATGGGGATTCTTTCCGCGGAAGTCCTTGTCACTTGCAGAAATGCCCGAGTTTCCTGCTTGGTCTTTGGGTATGATGCGGGTAGGTCTGTAACCTCCTCGCAAGTCAGGAGCATTGAGTCCCAGTTGTATGTATTTTCCATGAGGTTTTGGTAGTTTTGAACATAGTGATCAATTATGTTAAGACCACCAATTCCATCTTGGAGCTTCAAACAACGTAGTTCTCGACGTTCCCGCTATGCGGGGATGTTATTTCCGTTTCCGCAAGCATTGCCCAGAAGATCCTTCTTGGTTTCAATTCCCAGCGGAGCGCTAGGTATGTGAAGGGTTTTGCCTTAACACTGTACCTGTGCTCGTCTTACGGTTACTTTACTTCCAAGGTATTCCTGGCGTCAATTCCCTGCGGGTGCTAGGTATGTGAAGGGTTTTGCCTTTACACTGTACCCGCACCCGTCTTATAGTTACTTGGTTGCCGAGGTACTTGGCTTCAATTCCCTGCGGGTGCTAGGTATGTGAAGGGTTTTGCCTTAACACTGTACCCGCATCCGTCTTACGGTTACTTGTTCACCAAGGTTTTCTTGGCTTCAATTCCCTGCGGGTGTTAGGTATGTGAAGGGTTTTGCCTTAACACTGTACCCACAGCCGTCTTACGGTTATTTATTTGCCAAGGTTTATTTGGCTTCAATTCCCTGCGGGTGTTAGGTATGTGAAGGGTTTTGCCTTAACACTGTACCCACAGCCGTCTTACGGTTACTTGCTTGCCAAGGGGTAAGGGGTATTTTCCCGCTTACTTTTTAATATTTTCGAATTTTGAATTTTGAAATTCGAAGAGTTGGTGAAAAGATAAGTCCAAACCTCTGAAACGTCGTGCGACGGTTTCTTCTGACTGTGTCAGGACGTGCAGGGAGTTATGGTGACGTGACAGAACATGGTCATTCCAGTTGCTTTTTCAGGCGCGTGGGCACGGGATTTCGGGCGCGTAGCCGCGAAATCTCTGGCATACGTCCTTGTGACAGATGTTGCCAGCTTGCTTTTGCCACGCGTCCTAGTTTCATTGCACCTTTGATTTCTCTCTCTTCCGTATTAAATTCATCGCATTAATTGCGATTACTATATAAAGGGGGAGAGGGTTATTTGCAATTCACACTTTTCACTTTCATCTCTTCTTCTCAAGTAATTTCCGGCGAATTTTCTTGTTCAGTAAAGCATTACCCTGAAATCTCTTTTCATCTTTCTTCCACCATGTCTTCTCATGATGCTGATGACCAGAAGACTGCTGGCGAATGCCAGTGCTCTCTTCCTGTCGATCTGTACCAGTATATCGTCAGGAAGTTCATGCTCGAGTCTCTCGAGCCTGAGTTTCCTGAACCCCACCATACTGTGTACGATGCCCCTAGTGGCAAGATCGGGGTTTATGCTGCATTCTTTGTCTACGGAAACCTTAGGTTTCCGTTGACAAAGTTTGTGTACCGTGTCCTGGAGAGGCACGGTGTGCACCTGACAGAGGTGCACCCCATGGCCATTGCCAAGGTCCGGCACTTTGAGTGGGTGTGCCGGATACTGGGCCTTGAGCCCCTCGTTGACCGTCTGATGACCTTCTACACTTGGAGGTGCATCCAGGGGTGGTACACTCTTACAACCCGTATCAAGGGTTTAAAGATTTGTACCACCGAGCGGAGTCTTCGCTCATGGAGAAGAGAGTTCTTCTTCATATCCGCTCGCGCCATCCCCATCGCCATGAAGTTCAAGAATGGCCAGGCGCTTCCGAACCTTCCCGCCCTCAACTACGAGGAGGCGGAATGGTTCTCGAAGATATCCCGGGTCCAGTCCCCGGTTTTCCGTTTTCCGGAGTCGGCGATGGTGATGCTGGGGATGAGCCGGGTGTGGAAGGCGGCGAATGCGGATAAGGTTCCGATCGTCCTTGAATATGGTTCGAACTCTGTCCCTTATGGTACGTCTTGTTTCATTTTGCTGACTTCGATTTTTTCTAACTTTCTTGTTGATTTCAGAGGGGAACGATCTTCAGTCGCTCCTGAACCCGCGGGAGGAAGATGGTCCCGCGCGGATGGGTACTCGTGCTCTGGACGAGAACGAGTTGCCCATCTTAGAGCAGACCGCGGGTCGGTTCGTGGAGGTTTACCCGCCAGGCCAAGAGATCCTGAGCCACCGACGGCCAGGTAAGCCTATCTTCTACCCTGAACCTCTCAATGCTGTGCCTGCTGCTGGAGTTGACATTTCTTCTTCTGAGGAATCCGCAGAAGGTCCTCCACTGGTGCGGAAGAAAAAGGCTGCCGTCGGGAAAGGCAAGGAGAAGGTGGCCTCTACGGCCGACCCGGTAGTCCTATCTGACTCGGAGTCAGATAGTGCAGAGGTGGCGGGGAAGCCCGGTGGTGAGGAGACCACCGCTCCGGAGGCTGTAGCTGTTACCTCCGGGGAGGCAGCGACGACGACGGTTACCGGTGTCAAGAGGCCGGCTCCATCGGGTTCGCCCCCGCTCGTCCGTACGTTCAAGCTCAAGAAACCCCGTAAGTACCCCCATAATTCTTGTCTAGATTTGTTGTTTCAAATAAATTTTTCTAACACTTTTGCTTGTGCAGGTGTGGATGTTGACGCATTCCCGGGTGGAGTTGGAGCAAGTATTCCCCCGCCAATGAGGGAAGGCTCGGTCAGCCTTCCCGAGGCGTCGACCCAGGCGTCTGCGCCTGCTTCCGTTGGTTCCAGCCTTCCTGAGGCTGTTCCAGCTGAGAAGGTGCCTCCGCCGGCCGTGAGTGCAATATTTACAGCATCTTTCACGGAGCCGGCGGTTACTGTTGCTGAGGAGGCGACGCCAACAATGGCTACCACAGCGGCTGCCACTATACCTGCGCCACCGGCACCGACGGCCGGACCATCAGGTACGCGCCGGGCTTCCCGCCGATCTATGCCACCTTCCCATCTGCCTGACCTGTTGGATGGATTTCCTTTAGGTTCAGGTGATGGGTTTGGCGGCTATCGGCCTGTTATTGACCCTACAGGTACGTAGGGTTCTTTTTCCTTTGTATATTTTTGTCATCTTTTCCTAACTGCCTTTGTTTCTTTTGCAGTGTCGGATTCCAATGAAGTGTATGTTCCAAGATGGAACATACGCCGAGGAACAACCCTTCGCACCCCTGTGGAGTGCGTGGATTGGGCTCGCCACGCTGCTCCTCATGGTGCGTTGGGGGAAGCCATGGCTAGCTACCAGGAGGGTAGGCTAACCAATGAGCTTCGGGTTCTCCAAGCCCGGATGCAGCCCCGCGTCGAGCTGCTTTGTCGTGAAAACGACAAGTTAAAAGCAGCTCGCGCCAAAGAAATATCTGAGACGCGGGCTCTGCGGGAGGAGAACCGGCAGTTGGCCGCTGCCGCCGCCGAGAAGGAGAGAGCATTCAAGGCCCTCGAGGTTGAAGTCCAGGCGCGACTCGAGGCCCGCTCCAAGGCTGCCCAAGCTGTGAATGAACAGCTTCGGCTGGCTAAGGAGACTGCGCGAAACTCAACTGAGAGGGCTGCCAAGGCTGAAGCTGTTGCTGAGCCGCTTCGCGAAGAGAATGAGCAGCTTAAATGCAAATTAAAGGCTCTTCAGCATGCTCATGACGCCTTGGCAATGGAAGATGCCAAGAAGCTGCAGGAGATCCTTGACCAGAGGGGGGTGCTTGACCGCACTGAAAGGAAACTCAAAAGCGTCGAAGAGGCTGCCGCCAAGGAAGTTCAACTTGCCAACCTTGATAAAAGCGGAGCCGAACGTGCTTACAAAGAAAGTCAAGCTACCCTCCAATGGCTGCTTCGAGAAGCGTTGCCTCAGGTATCTTTATCTTTTTCTTTACGCTTTCCGCTCGTAATTAGAAAATGTTCAAACTTGTATTCTTTTGTAGGTTGTGCGTCGGGTCCTTTCTGAGACCTCTTATGACGATGCGATGAGCGCAGCCCTCAACGCTTCTCATGAGGATGGGGAGAAGACTGGCTTCCTGCTTGGTCTAGGGTTTGCTGAGAGAGGCTTTCCGCCCTCCAACTTCCCTTTATTCAATGTTAATACTGAAGCTGCTTATGACCAAGCTGTGAACCAGTACGCTGCCTTCCCGCATCCAGTGGTGGAGAAGGTGAATGAAGCTGCTGCTGCTGATGATGGGCTAAACATCCTTAAGGCTTTCCTTGGGCAGCCGCTCTCTGACGGTGCTGGTCCAAGCGGAGGTGGCCCTGAAGCCTGATCCTGAAGATCCCTTCCCACTGCTAGGATAGACTTAGCTTTGTATAGATTTCTTTTAGGCGGGTAGTTACCCGGCCACTGTTGTAATATATCATTGAAATATACGATTGTTATTCCTTTCATTGGATTCTTTGCTTTATAAACTTATGACTTGCATACTTAGTTTAAAATAACAATTTTCCAAGTGTTTAGAATAAGAACCTTTGAACGTGGTTGATAGTGGGTTAAAGTTTCGCTTCCTCCTTCGTGATTGTGCGGGTAGAACCGTCACTTGCACTTGGTAGGATGGTTAAACTTTAACTTTTATCTAACCTGCGTGTAGGTTTTTCTTACTTTTTGAGGATAAGTTAACCTTTGAACGTGGTTGATAACAGGTGAAGTTTTGCTTCCTCTTTCGTGATTGCGCGGGTAGAACCGTCACTTGCACTTAGTAGGATGGCAAAACTTTACCCATACCTGACCTGCGTGTAGGTTTTTCTTACCTTTTTAAGAATTTTGTTTTGAACCGTTCGACGCGCGGTTGTCGATAGGTTGGTGCAGTTCCCTCGAATGATTCATGCGGATAGACCAGCACTTTCATATGGTAACTTTTTTCCCCTTCAACTGACCTGCGTGAAGGTTTATCATGCTTTTTGGGTTCGTGCGGGTAGGACCGCCTTCCCATGCAATGACGTTTTTTGTAATTATGCGGTGAAAACCGGCATATTAGTGTGTACAAAAGTATAAATGTAAATCATCAGCTTCGACGTTTGAAAGAGAATCATTTCCATTAGAAGTGGCTCTTGGCCTTTTCTGTACAAATTGGAATTGATTACATGCAAACTGTGTAATTGAACTCCCTTCCATGTTGGGACAGGAGTGCCATCGAGCCGACACGCACCTGTTTCGGGATCTCGTTCTTTACGCAGCATGTAGTCTCCATATTGAAGCTGATTTTTTATTCATGTTTACCCCAGCCATGGTTCCACACGCACCTGCCTGCCTGCTTAGCTTTTATTTCGCCACGAGGTGTGCGAGCGTCCCATCTCTGACGAATGTTTCGACCATGTCTTTTACGTCTATGCATTCTTCAGTGTTGTGGCCTTTTGTTCTGTGATAGTCACAGTACTTGCTCCGATCAGCATCATGACGATGTCGGATTACTGGAGGCTTTGGCCATGGGAGCTCTTCAGTAGCAAATATGTCAGTGACGCTTTTGGTAAGTGGCGTCCATCTGGAGTTCCGGTGCAGCTTTACATTATCCTTTTCACCCAATCGGTGCTGTAAGCCGGATGAGGTGTCAAAGTTTACCCTTGACTGCCAAATGCCTTGCTTCCGTTTTTTGTTCAATCGGGCGGTGAGGACGTTGTCCTCTCTCGTCCTCTGGGTGTAAAGGTTTGTGCTCTGCGGGAGGTCTCTACCCAGTTGCTTCTCCGTTTCCGCATAGCGTTTGGCTGCTGTCATGATGCCATCCCATGTGGATGGCATTCCATCTTTACCCGTTAGGGTGCGGATAAGCTCTGGGTCCTGCGCGCCCTGGATGAAGGCTGCGCGAACAAGATCCTCGCTGATATTGCCCAAACTTAACTTCTTTGAGTTGAAGCGAGTGATGAAGTTTGGCAGAGATTCATCTTCTTCCCGTATGCATTTGAGGATTGTCCATTGCTCCTCGGTATACTTTCGCTGCTGGCTGAAGTGTTGGCTAAACTTCTGCTGGAAGTCTGCCCAGTCGTAAATGTGGTTAACCGGTAAACGATCAAACCAAACCCTAGCAGCCCCCACCAGCGTCATTTGAAACATGTAACACCACGTGGGTTCCGTCCAGTTGCTGACGGTTGCCCCTGCTATGAACCTGTTCAAATGGTCGTCTGGGTCGGACATACCATCATAAGTGCCTATGTTGGGCATTTGTTTGGCACTTTTTGGGGCAATTGCTTCCGCAATGTCCCTTGCAAATTTGGACGTTCCCGCATTTGCAACGTTCGGTCTGAACGTTTTGGAGAAGTCTCGTGAACTTCCACCTGTGCTTTTTGGTTTGAAGGCTTGTCCAAAATGCCTTCTCGGTTGGGAGTCCGTTTCCTTACGCTTCCCTTTTGCCCTATGGCGAGGGTTCGCGTCGGAGTCGGATTCCTCCGAGTCATTGTCCAAGTATTCTTCGAATTCGTCGGCCTGTTGGACGGAACGCAAGCGTTCGTCCAACTCAGCTTGGAATTCCTTTTGTCGTGCCTCCGCCCATGCCTTAACTTCATCTAGAGTTTGGCGGGGGAGTCTTGTTCGTTTTTTAAACTGGGTATCGGTGAATCCCAGTGGGCGATTATTTACTGCACTTGCCCCAGCTTGGGTAACTGGGGTAGTGTTCGTAAAATTTACTTCACTTGCCCCGGCTTGGGTAACCGGGGTAGTGTTTGTAAAAACTGTGTTGCCGGTATTCCCTCCAGTAGCTGGGGTTGTGGTTACCGGAGTTTCTTTAACCATCTTTCTAGAAGTTTGAAAAAACTGGAGAAAAATGAAGTTCTAGCTTTATGCACGGATGGCGCCAATGAAGAAACACTAACCGGACCCCGGGCAGATTACTGGTAACCTGGGGGTTGGAGAGCTGTTTCCCACGAGGGGTTAGACCCTTGGAAGATGGTTCTTCTGATAACCTGCAAAATAGACACCGTGAGCTCGTCACTGAGAAGGGGGGGTTCCTCCTTGTGACCACCCTCCGGCGTGAGAATCAGACTAGATTGCTCTTTAAATATAAAAGTATATTAAGAGATTGCTAGAGCAGATATCAGGTATATATGATGTGATAAGATGTCGTAAGATGATCATACCATTGGGGTATTTATAGCCGAAGGTAGGTTTCCAAGGGGTTTAGCCGGCCCAACACGCTACCAACTGTAACCTATGCACGTGCCCTGCCTGTGAGTGGTGGATAGGTAGCGGCTGACACAGAGCAGGCGTGTCGTGCACTCTTCCTCTTCTGCCAACTACAGGCTAGGCACGTGGTATGGCAGGAGTTGGTGGGTAGGCGGCGGCTATTGGTCACAGTGCTGTGGCGTGCTGTCTGCCATGCTGCTGTCAGTGAGCTGTCGCATTCTTGGTCAGATCTTTTGTCTGTACCTCGTCAGGTATCACACAAAAGATCCTCCATCATACGGACTGGCTCATTTAGGCGGGAGTTTTCCCCCTCCCGCCTTTGCTCATTCCTTCAGGTGACACTGGGGAGAGTTAAGTGCCTTGTGCGTGTAGCCATGCTGCGCGGGTGGCCTTCCCTAATGGCTTGTATCCGAGGCTGCGGGGACAGGCGGAGTCCTTCACCATTGGGAGGCATTTCCTGCGGGACCAGCTTGCGTACTGCGCGTAAGGACGTTACGTCTCTGAGCATGGTTGGTCCTGCGGATCCAGTTGGTCTCTGCGCAGACGTCCCTGTTTAAGGTGAGTCTTGCGGGTCCAACTGGGCTCTGCTGGGACCTACCTCTTCACCTATGTATTTGTGATGTCAAATATGTGTTATAAAGAGACAAAAATAGAAGATTTTTTTACAAAGTATTTGTTGGTTCCTTGATTAAGTTAAAAGCCATGTTTTTTTTTTATTTGAAGATAAATGTTCTAACTTGGTAGCTTTAGTAATGTAATCTATAGTAAATGTCTTCATAATCAGTTTCTGTTAATTAATTATAATAATTACAATTTTGCTACTAATGTTAATAGGTGATACAACATCTCTTATCAAAGCTTGGTGGCAATTGCATTCTAAGTTGCGTGACCCTACAGTAAGCCATAGCTTCAAATTAGTCATCTTTTGATTTTTGGTTATCTATGAAAAGTCAAAGATTGTTCTATTTTTACTTTATCAGGAGGAAGACAAAGCAAGATTGGTACAAGAAACATGATTAGAAGAACTAAAGCATATTAATAACTGGTTCATCAATCAAAGAAAAAGGAGCTAGCATAGTACTCCTTCTACCTCAACCGTGGTTAAAAGCAAAGCAAAACGCAATAAGCAATCCACTTACCCCCACTCCACCCCATACACACGTGCGATGTAATATTTGTTTTTTTTTTCTATCCTTAAATTTTGAAAACACCATGGCATGGTGTGGTGATTTTATTATGAAACTGGTTATCTCAACTTTTGTTTTCTTACCCAATTTGATAAAGCTAATTAGATAATATGTGAACTTTGTTTAGATATGCTATTATTCAATGAGTCCTTTCAATGGTTAATTCACTGCATGTTCAATGAGTCCTTTGAATGGTTGGTTGATCCCGCATGTTGTTGACTATGAAATTTGTTTGCTTAAAAACAGGAGTTGAGATATTTTATCATCTAAACGGCTCGAATGGTTGAAAAGGTTTGATGCTGCGAGTGAAAGTATATGGCATGGTATACAGTTTTCCATATTTTTTTTTATCAACTTTGATGCCCTTTTGTAAATATGGATCTGTAGTCGCAAGCATGATAACAATTTATGGATCTGCAGTCACAAGCATGATAACAATTTGCAAGCAACTTTTTTTAATTTTTTAATGATCCAAGTGTTGAATTAATTTAGATATGTGAAAACTATTTTTATGAAAATGTGAAGTAGACTTACAGTGTTAATAACATTTTGAGGTCCAAAAAGATCCACATGTGTGTGGGAATCCTGTTATTGACTTTGATTGGTCAAACTTATGGATACTACTTACTAGCATACTTGAGTAACATATGGTACGTGTCTACATGTTTAAAGTCTACCAAAATAAAAAAAAGGAATTTTTCCCAAACTAGTGTCGGTGGAAAAAATATTTACCAAATAAGTGTCATCTAGAAAATATTTACCAATATAGTGTTTTAACAAGATTTTTGTTTCTCACTCATAATTTTATTGGATAAACATAAGATGAGCCATGACATTTCTTTCTTATCTTTTTATTTTAAAACAATAATGCTCTAATTAAACACTAAAATAATTAAATTATTTTATACAATTGTTTATTTTTATAAAAATATATTATTTAAAAGGTGCGATGGATATGTAATTGAATCTTAACAAATAATTATGAAAAACAATGACTAGTTATATAATATTTAGAGTTTTATTAATTAAAATTTCGTATTCAACCTTGAACACTACTACTCAAAATGGCATATTTGTTTTAATTATATTTATAAGTACATACAAAAGCTTGAAATGCTTTTTAGAAATCATCTTGAAATGTAATACTGTATTTGAGTTTAAATATATAAGAAACACTTAAGAATGTATAAGTGTTTTAATTTCTTTTATATTCTTCAACCTAAGTAAAAGCAAGATTTTTTTCCTTATAAATTAAAAGCGTTTCTCAAAAAAATCAATTTGAAACCGATTTTTCTTTTTAAGAGTTTTTTTAATTGAAAATATGTTACTAAAATAGGTTTTCGATCTACTAAATAAAATCTTATTTTATTTCAAAAAATTGTTTTCTCCGAACACGTAAAAAAATACGATTTTCTCTTTTAAGAAAAAAACATTTGTCTTATATTTAAACATTTTGGAGCTATTCTTTAACTAGCTAAAGGTTTTTTAAATAGACGAAAGAAAACCATTAAATATTTTAAAGGTAAAAATGGTTCCCATCGAGAACAAAATTTAACATAAACTTTTTATTTATGAAATATTTTTTAAAAAGATAGAAAAGCTATTGAAAAAGTTCCTTTCAATTGTCTGTTCTTTTTTTTAAAAAAAATAATAACTACTTTTTTGCTTTATGTTTTAAAAAACCTTTAGCTGTTTTGAATAATTTTCTTTTAAAAAACAAAAAAAAATATTTACAAAATGTATTAATTTTTTTTATTTACCTTTCTCTAAAAAACATTTGTTAAAATCAAAGTAACTTTTTTTTTTCTAGTGAGATTATGAGTGAGAAACAAAAAGCTTGTCAAAACACTATATTGGTAAATATTTTCTAGAGGACATCTATTTGGTAAATATTTTTTCCATCAACACTAGTTTGGGAAAAAACTCCAAAAAAAAGGTGTAAATTGAAAATGAATATGTAAATGATACAAATTATGCTTGTAAAATGATTTCATGTAATTGGTTTCAGGTATATATCAGAAAAACTTAATTTTCTTCTATCTGCAGGTTAAAAATGAAGCCTTTAACTCACCTAATAAGGCCACTGTTTGTCAAGCATAACCCGATTCTCATTTCATGCATGTGTACATTAATTTTTGTTAGATTCATCATATAAGTTGTAACTATGATTTGTAACAGAATTACAAGAAGTTTTTTTTGAAAGATTTTTAATATATAAAATTACCTTCTATCCTGCTCGTCTGTGTTCAGACGTTCAATAGCTACGTTTATTTATATTTATTAATATGTTTTAAAATAATTTTTTCAACCCGTGTATCACACGGGCATATAGACTAATTTTTTTATAAATGGGAAAAATGAAAGGGGTAAAAATAGTTTATAGGAGAGAGAAATTATTTTTGGGTTTTTAAGTGTTCCGACATTTGAAATGGCAGAACCCATAATGGTTGCAGAGCGTGTCATAAACGGTCTGGTGAGCCGGAGGTTTTTCTGGTGCTCCATCATTTGAAATGGCGGAAGTGACATATTTATCATGTGTTCCATCATTTGAAATGTAGAACACAACTTTTACCCCTTTAGTCTGCCTTTATACATTTGTCTCACTTCCGCTATTTGAAATCGCGGAAGTGAACATTATAGATACCTGACACATCTAGCGAGAGCTTGCTGACCACACTGTTCAATTCCGATATTTGAAATGGCGGAAGTGAACAATAATGACTTTTTATGACATTGAAAAGACTTTTCTGCTATTGACATTTTGACCACACTGTTCACTTCCGCCATTTCAAATGACGGAATGAACAGTGCTGGCATTTTATGACATTGACAATACTTTTATGCTTTTTGACTGTACTATTCATTCATGTCATTTCAAATAATGAAAGTGATCAGTATAATTTAAATATTTTATAATAATAAATCATAGGTAATTAAAATAAAAATGTATAATTTAAATAGGTAATTTATTTTTTTCAATTTCTTTATTAATTTGTTTATTAACCATACCTCTAATATTTTTTTTGAAAATGACAAATTTGAGAAATCAATGTTTTATTGTTATGAACGGGTTTTATCTCACCGCACTCTCGTGTCTTCAGACGAGTGTTTACAAGGGTTGACTTTAGGTGAATTTAGCATTGTTGTTATCAATGCTGGCGATCTCGATCATCGTTCTCCTTTTGTTTGGTAAGTCTTCCTCCCTCTCTATTCCCGTGCTATGTAATACTACTACTGCTAGTATTTAATTTCTCTAGTTTTTACTCAAGTCTTTTCTCTTCCCAACCAACTAACCATATATTCATGGCCACCAAATAATTCCATTTTTCTTGCTTATTAAATCATCGGTTCTTGGTTATTTGCTAATTTCTTGAATTCAGACTGTGATTTGTTTGTTTAATTTTGGTAATTTGTTTGAATTAGTGTTGGTTGTTTGATGATTTGAGACTGTCTAGTGTTTAATATGAGTTTTTATTGTTTCTTCAATTGCACACCATGTGCTCGACATATTGCCTCAAAGAAATTGATGTTTTTAATTGAACATTCATGTGCTTTTTGGAATCTATATGGGCCTCCATCCATTTTAACTTGATTTATTTTATGTTATTCATGTTGATTAGTAGTAAATAGATATTGAAGCTTAACACATTACAAAGCACAGAGCTGTATAAGATACTTGTGCTTTCGTATGAAAACCATTGGTTTAATTATAACTTGAGATTGAATGTTAACTCATTTTGTGTAATTTTATTTTCAAACAGCTTTGTATAATTTTTATTCTCAAACCAATTACTAACTTGAGATTGAATGTAAACTCATTTTGTGTTTGTAATGTATAAGTAGGAATGGCCCGACTTAGTTTAACAACTCGGAAACATATGCGAAAGAGAAGGACTTTGATTTTGACATGGTGGAATCAATTTGTTACAACCGTCTCTTTTCTTTTGCTTTCACTTTACATGTTGATAGTCAAATACGTAATGGATAAACCACGTATTGGATACTTTTCATCAAAAATAGATCGATATTCAATATTGTTTCGGCATGTTTACGAGAGCGATAGCATGTCTATTTCCCAGATTAGGATGAATCGATCTTGTTTCACTAAGTTATGTAACATGCTTAATACTTTTGGAGATTTGAAACCAAGTAGGAATATGGACATTGATGAAAAAGTAGCCATTTTTCTTCACATTTTAGCTTATAATGTTAAGAATCGGGTCATCACATGTCGTTTTCATCGTTCGGGAGAAACAATTAGCAGATGTGTTTCACGAGTTTGCAATGCGGTGATTAGGTTGCATTCACATTTGCTTAAGAAACCCGAACATATCCCCGAGAATTCTACCAATCAAAGGTGGAAATGGTTCAAGGTATTATGTAATCATTATAATTTTTATGCTATAATTACTTTAGGAATTAGAAATGCATAATAATACTTCTTTTGTATATTTTTTTTTGTCTTAGAATTGTTTAGGCGCTTTAGATGGTACATACATAAAGTGTTTAGTGCCCAATGAAGAGAAACCCAAATACCGAACGAGAAAGGGAGATATTGCTACAAATGTGTTAGGCGTGTGTTCACCGGATATGCAATTTATATTTGTGTTACCGGGTTGGGAAGGGTCGGCGGCCGATGGTAGAGTCCTTCGAGATGCTCTTGATAGGCCACATGGATTGAAAGTTTCAAGGCCGGGTATGTAACATCATATATATTTAGTAATTGGAGTTAGGCTTTTATTGACTATAATGTGCTTTTAGGTTATTATTTGGTAGACGCGGGATACACCAACGGAGAGGGTTTTCTAGCCCCTTATAGAGGTCAAAGAAATCACTTAAATGATTGGCGTGATGGCCATCGACCCACTACCCCAAAAGAATTATTTAACATGAAACATTCGTCTGCAAGAAATGTTATTGAAAGGTGTTTTGGTATTATGAAGGCAAGGTGGGGAATTTTGAGAGACAAATCATATTATCTTATTAACCAAAAAAACAGGATCATAATGGCATGTTGCCTTCTCCATAATTTTATAAGAAGAGAAATGTTAATAGATCCGTTTGAAGCCGAACATTTGGAAGATGAAGAAATGGGAGACCTTGGAGTTGGAGATGAGGATAATATAACTTATATAGAGACTTCAAACGAGTGGACAACATTTAGAAACAATCTAGCTCAAAACATGTTTGACTTTTGGAGTGCTACTAATTGATAAAGAGTTGTTTTATGTTCTTGTTTATGTTTATGTTTATTTTTTTTAAGCTAGCTCAAAACATGTTCTTGTTCAAAACATTTATGCTTATTTAGAAATAATCTAGCTCAAAACATGTTCTTATTGGTGTTTATGTTGTTAAGCTAATTTTTTTGTTGCGTATGCTTATTTTTTATGAGGATTTTTTTGTATGTGACATTAATTGTTGCCCCAGACTATGCTAGATTTGTTGACCACTCTTATAATCAAAAGTCTTGCTAAAGATTTAATATGAGTAATAATAGAAAATACCGAGTGTGGAGTAATATTGAAGATGAAAAACTTGTTGAGGCTTTAGTAAACATGGTCAACAATGGAGTATTCAAGTCTGATAATGGCTTTAAATCCGGATATCTACAACATCTAGAAGCATCCTTGAAAGAATCACTTCCGGAATCGGGCATTTTGGGTAAACCTCACATTGAATCAAGAATAAAAACAATGAAGAGAGATTGGAAAGTCGTTTATGATATGTTAAATACTAGCGGATTTGGTTATGATAAGGAACTTAATTGTGTGACCACTAGTGCTCCTGGAGTTTGGGAAACCTATCTTGAGGTACATGCTAGATTTTATGTTACTTTTTTAGTATTTGGTTTATCATAATAGGTATTAATGGGTTTATTTTATTCTCATAATGTGAAATAGAGTCATAAACATGCAGCTAAATGGAAAAACAAAAGGCTTCCTTTCTATGAAGAATTGTGTGTTGTGTTTGGAAAAGATCGTGCTAATGGTAATATAGCCAAAAGTGTGGTTGAGATGGAACAAGAAGTGAATATGGAAGAAGAAGAGGAGGAACATCAAGAGGATGATGATTTTGGTGAACATAGCTATCATGAAGGTACCAATGCAAGTTTTCAAGTTGAAGAAACTTCAAGTGATCGTGGTAAGAAAAGAAAACGCACTAGCCAAGTCGATACTTTATTTAAGAGTTTCAATGATGCGGTTGTTTTATTTGGTGATCGTCTAAAAGAGACTTCGGCCGAGTTGAGTGAAGACATAAAGTTTGAACTTGACATAAAAAAGAAAGCTTTAATGGTCACTACCGAGCTTTCAACAATGACATCTTTGACTCAATTGGAAAGGTTTAGGGCAAATAATAAAATAAAAGATGACCCTAATAGGGTGATGACATTTTGGACTTTGGATGAAGAAGAAAGGGAAGCTTGTGTTAGGTATTTGTTATCGTAGTAAGTTCCGCTAGGAAACTTGTTTGAAGAATTCGGAGTCGTGTTTGTATTTTGTAGTCATATGGTTAACTAATTTTGGTCGTATGTTAGGACTAACTCTAGTCATATGTTGGAACTAATTCTAATCACATGTTGGAACTATTTTTAGTCCTATGTCGTTTAATCGTGTGTTTGGACATTTATGTTAATATATTATGTTTTTAATTAATTGTCCGGAGAATATGTTTGTTTATATTAATTTTATTAAATTTGTTATGGTTGAATACTTGTAGTTTATTAGGAGGATTACGTAACTTCAAGTAATGCTTCGATGGGAATTTTTTTTTATTAAAATTATATATTTTTAGAATTTTTTTATTAATTAAAATGTATTAAAAGATAATATTAATTAAATTTTAGGTCGAAGGCGTTTTGGGAGGAACAAAGGTTATGGACTTGGAATAGTTTGGGGTTTTGTTATGGAGCTAACATTATTTAATGGGCTAGTGTTATGTATTTACTATTTTAGGGTAATTATGTCATTTTACATGTTTTTAAATTCCAATTCCAGTAACAAATGTACCAACCAAACACATGAAGGATTCCCAAGAAAATCATTTCAAATTCCAATTCAAATTCCAATTCCAATTCAAATTCCAATTCCTTGCAAAACATTCTGCGAACCAAACAGCCCCTAAATATTTTAATTATGTCTAATATATATTATATAACATATCTAATACTAGATAAGTAAATAATTAACATTTCAATATGTACGGTTAGCTCCGGTTTCAACCGTGAAACCAAACTGGTGAGCGGTCTCACAGTTTCAAACAAAATAATGAACACCCATAAATTTGTTACATGATTATCAAATTATGTGTTTTCCGCTGCATCGCGCGAGCACTCTTCTAGTTTTATTAAAAATGTGATTTTTCATCAAGTTTGATAATGAAGAAATACCAAACTAAACTCGAGTTAGAATCAATATCCCTAAAGGGCGAGGATGCTCTTAAAACATTACATTGAATCCTTTGGAAAACTCCGGATCTACAAAAGTAAAAACGTCCTTGGTCTCGTCACAAGGGGGGGGTTCTTTTCTGTGACCACCATTTGGCGTGAGAATAAGCATCGACAATGGGGATCAAAATGTTTGAGTGAGTTTGAAGGAGATAAATCAGGTCCTTTACATGTGTGATAAGCATGTGATTGGTCCAAGGTGTGATCACTTAAATAGTAATGGGCGATTTAGCAGGCCCCACCCTGCAATGGGATTGTTTCCACATGAGAGAGAGAGAGAGAGAGTAGGCGGCATGGCTCAAAAATTGGTTTTCAAGTCTTCGCGTTGTTGATGCTCAAAACTACTTAAACCAAACTTTAATGGAAACAATTCAATCTTCATGGTTACACCTTTATAAAAAGGGAATTCATAAATAGTGTGCTTATATTTTACAAGGAGAAATTACTCAACAGCAAGCCTATGACGCAATTTTTAAGGATCACAAAAGAATATTGTGGTCAATAGCAATAACTATCAGAGAAAAACAGTTGTTGAAATAAATGCCAGATTAACGCCCGACCAACTCAGTAATAGTCAACATATTTTTAGTTTGCGAATCCTGTTTAGATGAACTAGAAGATGATGGAATAACATGGTCCCTTTTTGTAATGAATGCCGGTTCTTTTGGCTTTGGGAGTGTGGCCATATCACCTCCAAGCATCATAACCACATTTGTCATGGTTGGACGATCATCAGGGTCTCCTTGTACACACAAGAGTCCGACGCTTATACACTTCAATACCTCACTTGAATTACATGTATTCATTAGTATTTGATCCAACAATTCAAATGGCCTGTCTTCTATCCATAAGCTCCAGGCCTGAGATGTATAACTTTAGACATATAACAAAAAGTAAACAATGTAGTAAGTAGTTACAACAGTAAATTAGTTCACATGTAACTTACATGCCCCAAAAGGCTTGTTTGGGATTGATAAAATCCAGTGTTCTTTTTCCCACTTACGATCTCAAGCAATACCACTCCGAAGCTAAAAAGACATCAGACTTAATAGAGAACAGACCGCCAAGTGCGTACTCTCGAGACATATAACCACTGAGAAACACATAAAAGGTTTTTAGAGAACACACAACTGTACAGTTGTATGAGTATGTTTCCATAGTCAACTATGGCTCCTGTTTAAGAAAAGGGAGTACTAACTTACAGGTTCCGACAACTCTATTGGTGATCGCTTCCATATCATTTCCTTTGACTATCTTGGCTAAACCAAAATCCGAAATTTTTGGATTCATGTCTTCGTCTAGCAAAATGTTGCTTGTCTTCAAATCCCTATGAATAATCCTTAACCGAGAATCATGATGAAGGTAATTAAGTCCTCTAGCAATTCCCATAATGATATTGAATCTCATTTCTCAGTCCAGTGATGCACATAGTGTTCGATCTTGTCAAAGATAAGCATATGAGTTTGCATAGCACTAACAATTGTCTATATCACTACAAAGATATGCATTTAAATTCTAGAGATACTAACCAAAAATGTATAGATCTAAGCTTCTATTTGGCATGTACTCATAAAGTAGCATTTTTTCTTCTCCCGTGATGCAATATCCCAGCAGTCTAAAAAGATTTCTGTGTTGAAGTCTAGCAATCAGTGAAACCTCATTTTTGAACTCTTGCAAGCCTTGTCCAGAGAGGCTCGACAGTCTTTTCACTGCAATTTCTTGGCCTCCAGGAAACTTACCCTGATCAAATATTCATACTACTTTAGTTACTACCTCATGTAACAAAAGGGGAGTTAAAACTTCATTGTTACCTTGTAGACAGGTCCAAAACCACCTTGTCCAAGACGATTTTCCTCTGAGAAATCGTTAGTAGCGGCTATTACGATTTCCATCTCAAAATATGGCACGTCGGGGCCTTCTTTGTCATCTTCTCTTGAATGATCAAGATGAAGTAACTCATTGATATGTGTCCGCGCATTACGATAGAAGAATTCTACATTATTTTGGTTATTGTCTGTGCGACCAAAGGCAATGGGTAAGATTTGTTTTAACTTAATAGCAAGAACTTTAAATGGAAAATGGAAATGAATGGAAATGTTTACAACTTCTGTGTTCAGAAAGACTTACTTCTTCTGTTCGTCAATCGTTTATAAGATATATAGCTAATGCCACAAAATAGAGAAAGCACCAAAGCTGAACCGGCAATAGAAATCACTAGCACTTGTTTTGAGGATGATGCTTTTCTGTCAATCTTGGGTTTTTCTGATGGTGTATTGATGCTTGATTCTAGGTACAAATATGAGGAAAAATTGAGTTCCAGTAGAAAAGATACGTACAGGGAACATGAAATATGAAAAATGAATAATGAAAAATGTATAACTACTAATAAACAACCATTTATCAAAGTAAAAGTTTGAAGTGTCTTGAATTTAAGGAGTTGCAGGGTAGTGATCAGGAAGCTTCACAGTGGAATTATTATACACTTTGGACGCATCTGGTCTCTTTATAACACCCGACCCCTTGTGAATTTTCTTTTGTTGGGGGTATGAATTCATAATAAGCTCTTTAGAAGATGTTGGGTTTTCTTTTTTTGTTGTTTTTTTTTTTTTATATTTCAGGTAGCATATATATGTGTTGGAAGTAATTTCGGACTCTAAGTCACAAGTCGGTGAACTTGAGGGACCAATATTGACTAGTAGGTCATAGTGGTTATGTTTCCTAATTGTATTGTAATTATAATAGGTAATGTCTTCGATAGCAAGTTAGGTTAGTCCTATATAAGCATGTCATGGTTAGACATTATAGATTGTGATGTGTGAGATGCAACCGAGTTAGGGTTCATCTAGAAACACACACGAAATGTAACCGAGTTAGGGTTCATCTAGATGCAACCGAGTTAGGGTTCATCAAGAGTCAAACCGAGTTAGGGTTTGAGAGTTTGTAATCAGTTTTTTATGTTAGATTTTCTGATTAATATAAGCGAGAGTTATTCGTTTAATTCGTGTGTTGATTATCAATCTGGGACTTGAATATGGTCTTGGAATTAGAAGTTAGAACTATGATCATGGAGATAAATTATGCAAAGTCAATAACCAACTCCATGTCAATACTTAAAGCTATGTATTGACAATATTAGAATTAAGCAAATGGGCCTTAATACGAATCACTTCATCCAAAACTGCAAATCTAAAACCAAATCCATGTCATTGTTTAATATATAACTGTGAAATATATTAAAGATGCTTTATCTGCTCATTTGGCTCAAGTTGACTGTTTTGATTCTCAGACTTCAAAATAACAGACAAATCCTTCACTCTTCAATTAAAATTGTCATCTCTTCAAATGCATTTGCATATTCTATATTAAGTACATTAAGCATGCAATCAATGCAACAAGTTCAAGTACACCAGATAATGTACCTTTTTTAGATTCAGAAACACGGAAGGAAATATTATGCGCACCCTCCCCTTTAAGATTATTTGGTTCCGTGTCCCAGAACCAGCAACCGTGTTTATTCTCTCGACTTGGGTCGCGCATCCCTCCCTCTTTTTTAGGACTATAAGAATAAGCTAGGCAATAGCAGTTTTTGAGGCACTCTTTTATGCATGCTGATTCATCATCTGTACCATGGATGGGCACAGCTGTATCATCCATGCTAATCATAGTTCTTTTTATGAATGTGTCTTTAGTACCTTTGTCACAGATTTCATTTGTGCTTTTGCATCCACGTCTATAATCATCAGGTGAAATAGGTTCAAATCCAGGCAGACACGTACACAACGAGTCATTATTTCCGGTACAAATCCCAAATGGCCCACACACCCTATAAAAGCTACAAGCATCTTTTGGTTCCTCCCATTCCAAATCCCATTGGTGTGTAACTTCAGACCAACTAAAGTATTGTAACTTCCCTAAATGGCCCATTACCAACCTTGAATTAGGGTCAACCACCGAATAGTGTCGTAAGATAGGTTATCATTCCGTGACCTGTTGCTTACAGTTACTCTCTGTGTGGTGGCGTTTGATAGCAAGTTCATTGCGTTGGAGGACATTTGGTTCTCGTCAAAGCTATCCATTATCTTCCCACTTTTCCAAAGAAACGTTGACCCGTTCAAAATAGAATACCGGTCTGTACCTTGATCTGGCTGAAACTCGTAGCTTCCAGATCCTGGGTCATTGATACTTGAAGAAGCGTGGATCGACTCACTGGTAGACGATCTACTTTCCTCGGGTGTGATTATGCAACTTCACCGATGGTTTCTCTTGGATCTGATGGATCTGGGTTCTTCCACCTACAAAATGAACAGCACCGTCAACTTACCCCTCAGAAAGGGACAGAGGGGTCCTCTTTGGGGTAACCCTCCGGTGTGAGAATAAGTATTTGTGGGAGAAGATAATGTTATGAGAGTAAGGAAATTTGAAGAGTATTGCTTAATAGCTGAATACTCTGTAGTTTCCTGTGATTGAGAGTGTTACTGGCTGTAACTGTCTGTGAGTGAATGTAATTGAATATGATTGAATGTGAATGAATGTGTTATGATCCCCTTTTCCTTGTGGAGTTGATGCTGTATTTATAGTGCTAGGGTTTCCACTGATTGGGCTCAGCCTTGTTGGCCTCCTCCAATCGCTTTGCGCCACGTGTCCTCTAGGACACCTGGTGCTTTCTCATTGGTTGTAATCACGTGGTAGCACATGTGTCATGCTGAGTTGTCCACCTTTCATTTGGCAGCTGTCAACATCAGCATATTCTTATTCCTTAAAAAGATACCTTCTGGAAGGTTGTCTGACGTGCACAATCAAGGTTGCCTTAATCCTGATTTGGATAAGGACGAGGTTGATTATGTGCATGTGTGATATGCGCCAATCCTGAGGATGCGCGAGGTCTTCTCTTTATTCTCACGCGCAGATGTTTCATGCGCAGATGTGATATGCGCCGCGCGCTGATGCGCCACGCGCATATGTGATATGCGTGAGCATATGTGTGCCTGGGCATATGATGCCTGAGCATGTGTGGTGCCTGGGCATATGATGCCTGAGCATATGTGATATGCGCCATGCGCGTAGGTTTTGGCTTAGTGCCTTCATAATGTCTTGATTTCAAGCTTCTTGACTTTATCTTGTGGATTGACCCGCTTTGCTCCGTGTTGAGGCGGGTACATACCTCTTCAATACTTTTCCATGATGTCAAATTTATGTTTGTGCCCATTTTCATCCCAGGAAGAAACGTATCAGTTGGATTGTCAAAGCTTTGCCACAATATCCTTCCTGATTGTCAAAGCTTCCTGACGGTTAAAAGTAGTTAAGTTAGGTGTTGTTTGTTTTTTTGAAAAAGGTCTTTGTAGCCTTTTTTGTCTGCACCGCGTAGACATTGCCCTCTGCAAACTATTTGTTTTCTCAAAAACTTTTCATTAAAAAACGTTTGCGCAAGATCTTCTTGGTGCAGATTTGGCCTAGCCCATACACTTCTGAGATATTCTAAAGTCTACAGAGGGTTAAAACACTACACCCTACCAACACACAATGTCTACCACCACCCACCGTTCGCCACCATCCACCACCGTCCACCACCACCATCCACCACCCACCACCCACCCACCGTCCGCCACCACCACCGTCCACCATCACCACCTCGCCACCAACACCGTCCACCCCCACCACCTACCCATCGTCTGCCACCACCATCGTCCACCACCCACCACCATTGTCCACCACCATCTTCCACCGCCCACCATCGTTGTCCACCACCACCGTCCGCCACAACCCACCGTCCACCACCATACCTCGCCACCACCACCGTCCACCACCATCGTCCACCACCCACCATCATTGTCCCTAACCACTCTTCACCACCACCACTACTGTCCACAACCCACCGCCGCCTTCTACGTACCACCACCACCACCCACCACTACCACTATCACCATCCCGCATCACCACCACCCACTACCACAGTTCGTACATCACCACCTGTTTAATTTTATCAATTTACAGACTTTAAAAAACAAACAGTCTTCTTCTTTTAGACTGCAGAGGTTTGGTCCACCTCTTTTTCAACAGATGTCTGCAGATATGATCCGCAGACTGCAAACATTTTACCTCTTAAAAAACAAACAACACATTCGTTAACAAACAGTCAACCGTCATTTGAAACGATGCATCATTGCATTGGAAATGTGTGCCTCTTAGTTATGTATAAGTATCAGGGTTACGGCAAGTCGGTGAGTGTTAATTATGACCTTTTGGTTGAAAGAGACAACGTTGCAACTACGACAAATGTCTTTATATATATATATATATGGAGGGAGAGGATTAAGAGAAAACTCTTTCTTAGAGAGAGAACTAGAGAACTAACAGCGAAATCTTTTTAATTTAATTAAACAATATATTTTTTAGATATTTTTTTCTTTCATCCTTCTTATATGTTGTAATTCTTCACTATAAAAATACTCGTTGTAGTGCTACGCAATACATCAAAACGAATTTTTTTTGTATTGCATATGTGCAATAGTGTGTATTTTGTATGTGCAATAGTGTCAATAGTGTTGAATAACATATATGCAATTGTATGTATTGTATATATGCAATAGTGTTATATTATATGCAAAAATAAAATAAATCGATATAGTGTATATGTGCATTAACGTTGTATTATATATATGCATTAGTGTGCATTGCATACAATAAATAGTGTTGTATTTGAATATATTTAATAATGTGAATTGTATATTGCAATTATGTTTTATTACATGTAATAAAACACTATTGTATATATGAAATACACATTATTGCATGCTATATCGACAATTTTTTTAAGGAACAATATCAACTTATTAGAAAGATGAAATAAAAAGAAATTACAAAATATTTAACAAAAAAATGTTAAAAATAATGTTTTATTAGCTCACTGGTTCTTTCTTTAAGAGGAGTTCTCTCTAGATCTCACCCCTATATATATAACCACATTAATTAGTATGTATTTCCGACTGAATCCTACATACAATTCAAGATATCAATACAAAGTTTCATGTTATACTAGGTTAGAGCCCGTGCTCCACGCTGGTAGAAAATATAATAAAAATAAAAAACTATTATATGTATACAAAAAACTATTATATGTATACTTAAATTCAATTAGTTTATATAATAATTTTTATTTATGACTTTTTTTATTTAATTTTTTATATATTATGCACTATAATTTTAAGTTGAAAACCAAATCTTGATGTTTGGTTTATTTAAAATAAAACATTCATATGGATATTGTTATATTAAATATTGTGTATATAAAAATGATATTTATAGCAAAATGTTGTTACATATTTAAAAAGTAAATTTACAAAGACTAAGGTTTTGTTGTAAGAGAAAAAATAAATAAAAATATATTATATTTTAAAATAAAAAGAGAAACGACGAACAATCATAAATGGTTGTGTTTAAAAGATATGAGAAAACAATGTGATATTGTGAGTTATGAATTGTTAACAATTAAATATAATTTTGGTTTTATAATTGAAGAGAAATCACATTTAAATATGTTAAGTTAAGAAATCAAACACAATTACCACTTTAGTGGAGTTGGTAAGCATCTTTGATTTGAAACCTAAGGTCTTAGGTTCAAACCCCGCATCACACAATAATTTATTTTTCAAAATTTTATAAAGATTTATGGTTCATGTGTTATAATAGGAAAACAAGTCATGGATAATAATATAATAGAAAATGGAGACATGACATCTACTTGACATCTTAAATCAATCTACCTATATATATTAATAAAAGAAAATAATGATGATGTGGATTCCCATATTTCTTCTGGCTAATTTTTCTCGCTCAAATTCTTAATCTCTTTTTATAGGCACGAACTTTTCATATTATAAACAAAGATTATATATATATATATATATATATATTCTAAATTGGATAATTATACAATTAGTATAATTTAGATTGTTGGCGCCACATTTCCGTTTAAGAAAGAAATGCTAACATGAGCCGCACCAATCTTGGTAGTCCACATGCTCCTTCCCCTGCATGCCACCACTACACCTGCAATTTTCCCTGATCCAGCCACGAACCCACCTGCATTTGAAGCCACCTACTCACCTCATCGATAGACACCACCGGATACGACAAAGATTAAATTGGTGTGGCCTAGATTAAATTTTCCAAATAATCATCGTTCTTCACCATAAACCCTAGAAATTGTGCTTACTTTGATTCCTTTTTGTAGTTGTTATTAATTGATTAGGTTTGCTGAAGAATCACTCTGGACTTGCTTAACGGAAGGAACAGGGAGGTGTCGGGAATCCTTATTGATGATTTCGGGTAATTACGTCTTATATGCTGTTTCATTTAAAATTAAGATATCATAATTACTTACAGTTACAATCATATACAATTTAGGGTTTCATTCCGTATCATTTAATTGCATATTTAGAAGCTAATTGAATCTGTAAGTTGAAAGCAAAACTGGTTTATCTTTCTATAATACAACCTTTTGTGTTCTTAATCATGGTCAAAACCACACACCTAATAATCTTTGATGCTCATGACAGGTAGTATTTATTAAAAAGGCATGTGTGTATGTTTGTAATCTAGATCCAAGGGTCTGACAACCAGATATGGAGGATGAATTGTTAGTTTTTGACTTTTTGCTTTATGATATTTATAAGGGGATATTGTTAAGAAGCTTATGATAATTTTTATTTGTTTATGAAATGTGATAATCTAATGTTCATGGCATAGTAACTATCCATACTGTGATTATACAACATGTTTTGCCATTTTTTGTTGTTGTGGTAGTTTGTCAAGTCCGCTGATGCGGTAATTTATGTTGCACCTTCTTTGGACACCGTTGATGGATTTTTTTTATTACCGTTTAGGATTGGTTTATGTTAATGAAAGTTGTGTTGTTATTGATTACTTCGCTGTTGTAATGTGGTGTATATAGGTGTTAAAATCCGTTTATGTTCTAATGGAAATGCGACTTTCTTTGTTTGGACGTATATATTTTTTTCTTAATTTAGATTTACTTTCTTCATCCAGGTAACGATGACCCTCCAAAGAATCGCTGCAATGAGAAATGGAACTAATGACGCACCACTTGAAGCTGTTAGGGTTGTTAGAAAATGGATGTTTCCTACTGGTTGACATCAACGTAAGTCTGCCTTACCATCTCAGCCATCATGTCTCTCACACATTTACCTAATATTTAGCCCAATAATTATCAAAATGTTTACAGGGAGATGCAGTTGAGGCTGTGGCTCCTGTGAAAACCACACTACACCTGATTGGATCACTTCAAGTTAATTGGTGCTACTCAATCCAATAATGTATTTGCACTTCGAAGCGATATACGATGCAAACAGTCTATCACAAAGCTTCCACAATACTGGAAAAATGCATGCAGAGACAACATACCTGCATTTCACCTAAACTTGCCACACGAGCTGCTGCATACCCACACCAACAAAGATCTCCTGGCAGGTACTTAACATGTCTTACCAAAATTTTGTTTCCAGATCTCTATACAATGCTAACTTAACTAATTCATAGTGACAAACGACCCTTTTGACCTTCCCATGTTGACATGAGCAAAAATATCCTAACCAGACCCGTATCCAGAATTTATGCGATAATACCTGACACATCCCACATACTAAACCAAAAGGCCATAGATCCCCAGCGAATCTACTATCTGGTGTCGGGTTCAACCAACACCATATGTTTTTGCGTTTATAAACAACGCAAAAGGCTCAAAAATTGTAGGCGCCGACTTAAGAACAGGCCATGTCTCGCCTTTACTCATTACTGTTTGGACTAACAAAAGGGCCCATTTAATTATGTATAAAGACATAATTAAATAGAGGGGAAATTACCAACAGGCATAATGAAAATAAGTCTAACAAATTTGGTGATTGTGCTATAGACTATAGTTAACATTTCTTAGTTCCAACAGCGTAGGTCCTTAATCTTTGGATTAAACAATGTTTTACCTGCTATGGTTTAAAGGAAAATTGTATATGGATTGTTTTATTTTTTACATGATTAATGAGGTTAATCTCTGAAGATTGCATACATTTGATACAATTTTAGGAAGTAAATTTGGAGTTTTAACAAATCTGATTAGTCCATATGAAAATCTCTAATTCTTTTGTTGATATTGATGTGTGCACATGAGTTTTATGGCATTTGATTTATATTTTGCATTAGTTTAATGTTTTGACAAATTGATATGTAATATGCAGTACCATGATTTTCTTAGTGGCCATTAGTACTAAATATTTTACATCCTTTTAATTTTGAAGGAAAATTAGTATATTTGTCTATGCGTCAACGGTAGTGTTTGAATGGTATGCCATTGATGTGGTCACCATACATAATACAAACTCCTAATTATGTGCTTCATTATACTAAAACACCTTTCAATACAGGTTATGTGAAACCCATCAGTCACTTGGAGCATCAACTTTATCTAAAATAAAAGCTGCATTTATGCTAAGAAATCTCTTTGACTGCCACAACAGCGGGCGTTCCGGCAATAAAACAACTGCAGCATCGGATATCCATATTTGCAACAACGGCTTACTGCACGCATCTTACAAACCTAGAAGCTGGGAATAATTGTAGTTAATCATCTATAAATCTTGAGCATAACTGCAGCTCCCAGACTAACGCGCCGGGTCAACCACTAGTTCCTAATAAAACAAATAATGCTATTGCAATTTAGATGAAAAAATATAAAACTAAAAATGGAATAGAAATACATTTAACAATTTATATTTTAAATTATAATGCAGGTGTGTAGAAGTTTACTTATAAACGGGGTTACAAGAATAAGTAGTTAAAGAAAATATTCTATTACGAAAAGGTAGTATTTTATTACATGTATTACAAAAGATTATGATAATATAGTGGATTTTAGAAACATAGTTTCTAATACAAGATAATGAAGTTATATAGATCTCTTGGTTAAAACATATATATTTTGGTTATGAAACTATAACAAGAACGAAGCATTTTGGCAAATAATAATTGATACGTTTTACTAATAGAGAAATTGTGCCGGATCAGAAATTACTAATAGAGAAATTTATTTCGCTAAAATGAATACATAGCTATATATAAAAGGTTTGGATCTAATACAAATGAAATTAACGTGCTAAACGTGAGAATCAAATAGAGTACTTGTATATACAAGTAGAGTAATTACGTAATTACTCTATGATGTAATTACATAAAAACTCTACTTGATTCTCACATTTAGCACGTTAATTTCATTTGTACGTTAACTTTCCCATATATATATATATACATAAAAAAAAATTTAAAAAACATTTGGTTGTTTAGAGTTCATAAGAGTTTTTAATTTTTTTAGAGTTCTTAAATGATATCAACCCTATATATATATATATATGTATTGGATCATTTCAGAAGTTTTTTTACAGCGAAAAGTGCGAGAAGTGAAGGTGATATACATATATATGAATCAGGATCATGTGAGGACTATTTTGAAATTGAGAACTTTGAGAACCATTTTAGACCACAAAAAACCCAAAATTTAAAAAAATCATAAAACAAAAAAAAACGCAAAAATAAAAAAAGTAAAAAGACCAAACTTCTTATTTATCATCCCAGTTTCATAAAAAAATGTCTTGGTTTAGCTAAATTATACACATATGTATAATATGTACATATATGCACATACATGTTTTTTTCATACACATATGTACAATTTAAGGTAAATGATAATGTACATATGTGTACAGTGCTTAACTAGACATTAAATGAAATTATACACATGTGTATAATACGATTTTTTTATGTAACCGGAATGAAATATAAGAATTATTATATTTTACTTTAAAAAAATATTGTTTTATAATTTTTTAGAGGTTTTTTTATGACTCAAAATGGTTCTCAAAGTTCTCAATTTCCAATGGGTTCTCGTAGGATCCTTACCCTATATATATAATAGGTAGAGTTAGTGTAAAAAACAATAATTTTGTGAGAAACATAAGAATATATCTAAGCTCTTGTATCTAGGATATAATGGTTGAGATTAATAGTTTCTAAAAATTGTATAGTATGTACCCTATTTATATGATATAGTATCATATTTTAGTAGTGTGCCTTATTTTAAAGTTTTACCAACTTCTCACAAAATATATCTAAACATTTGCTATTCTGAACTAAATTAGAATTCTTTATCCTTTATATATTCAAAATTATGGAATGAATCTTTTACGAAAATGATTTATTAATTTTGCATTGTTTTTAGTCTTTTACACTAATGGTCCTCATGGGGATGGCATATAGTGTAAAATTAAATGACTAAAACCGAGACGAAACTATATGCAAATAAAAAATAAAAAATAGAGAGTGTGTTATATTCGTAAAGTACATATTCTATAATTTGGGTAGTTCAAAACGACGAAAATTGTAACTTAAAGCTAATCTACGGACTTAAGAGGTCAATGATGTATTACCAAGACGTACCCAATCATGAGTTACGGATGTGAGAATAAAAGACATATTCAACATCAAATTTTAGAAGATAATTTAGTTTATGTTACCTATGTATGTCGAGAAGTAAGGACCAGTTGGATCTTTGTTCAGCACCTTAAAGTTGCCATCTTCTGCAACTGTAAGAACTCCGGTGGAATGCGGCACTGGGTTATCACGGTTAGCAACCCACACAACTGTCTGTGGGTCTATTGTATACCATATTCCCACATATCTTCTTACTTCTGATGCATTCCCATATGGAAAGAAGCCCATTAGGAACTTCATCCCCTCGGATTCTAAATAACCGAAACCGTCATTGATCAATTCCCCCGTTGTAATGTTGTCTTTAGCTGAACAAGAGTAGCAGTAACAATAAACCATAAAGGTACACCAATAGATGAAATGGCTGTTGGTGGCTGATAAAATCATGGTACTTTGTTCGAACTGTTTGACAAGGTCGTCGGGTGTGATGATAACTGATAAGTGTGCATGAAAGTCGTCTCACTAGTTGTCGTCAAAGTCTACGGCAACCGTCTTTTGTCTTTGTTCGTTGAAATTGCTTTTTAATTAACTAAATTATAAGCGATAGCCGGCCAACCGAATACTTTAATTTTATTATAGATCGAAACTTATAGAAGTGATAATCTTCTACCAAAAAACGACATATTATTGTTGGAAAATTTGTTGATTCATGAATCATGATCATTATACATAAATTAATAAGAATTCTTTTTATAATAGAGCAAATTATGATTAATATCCAAGTGCTTTATGGGCGGATACAATTCTTAAACTGATTGATTTCTACCCTTGCTTTATGGGCGGGCACACTCTCTGCCCTTCCGTTAGTTTTACACGTAAGCAGCCGTTAAATTTAAAGGTATTTTTGTCTTTTTGTAATTAGATACTGCCCGATATACCTAACTATTGTCCCGATTCTTAATGAGTAATTTCTACCCCTCTGTTTCACAAGGTCTTATCTTCTTCCTCACACTTCTTCTCCTCCTCCATCTTTTACTTTCATCTTCTTAATCATTTCCCTATTTTCCTCACATCTGTTGGATATTTTAGTGTTATTGGATTAACTTGTCGATCGAGAAAATAACATTAGAGATTAAATGAGTTAGACGACGCGGGAGTGCGGCCTTGTTTAACAATAATGTTATTTAGACTTTGTTATTTAGTTTTATACTTAGGCTTAAGTATAATGTTAAATGAGCTTTTAATTAATTTATTTGGGCTCATGGGGGAATTATATTTGGATTAATATATTAATCAATATTTTCATTCCTGGATAAGATGATTATATCGATCGAACTTACAGAACAGAGAAGATAGTTACTTCTTCTATGGTTCTTCAATTCACAAACACAATCAAAATCCAATTCCATGTGCAGTAAATCTCTGTCTTATCCGATGAATTATTGCCTGTAACCCGCAAATAGGTTTATCTGAAAGTGATTCACGATTCAGGCAATTGTTCAAGAAACTAAGGTTAAATCAAGATTACAGGTTTGCATCATTAATCGAATGCATCCTCCAGATACGCATTATATACAACAAAGATAAACCTATTTGCGGGTTACACATAATGATTTATCGGATAAGAAGAGATATTTCTGTACATAGAATTGAATTTTGATTGTGTCTGTGAATTGAAGAACCAGAGAGAAGTAACCGTCTTTTGTTCTATATATTCGATGGAGTCAGAAAAAATTATATATGAAATTAATAAACACATTAATATATAATCCAAATCCATTCCCCTTGAGCCCAAATAAATTAGTTAAAAGCCCACTTAACATTACACTTAAGCCAAGTATACAAAGCCCAAATAACATTATTGTTAAACAAGCCCGCACTCCCGCGTCGCCTAACTCATTTAATCTCTAACGCTATTTTCTCGATCGACAAGTTAATCCAATAACACTAAAATATTCAACAATTACAAAATTTGTTGAAATTAAACTAATCGTAATTGCAATCTTCTAGTTTAAAAATCAAAAAGTGTGAACGGTTTGATGGATTTGTAAAGAACCGTTTTGATTTTTTTTCTTCCTTTCTTTTGGAACATTGATATGCAATATATGGTGGCATGGGGTTTGACATCATAATAACCAATTATTGACTCTGGAATATTGGAATGTTTGTTTGTAAAATATAGATGAGAATTTATCTTTAATTACCATCTATTCATGACATATCATGGTAGATAAATATTATAATATATATAATATAACAATTGGGAAGTGGCTCTGCACATGAAAGGGGGTTAACTTATTTATTTATTTTTTACTTCCTTTCATTCACATGAAAAGAAAACTGTTTTGTGTTTTGTGAATTACTATGGACATGGAGAAAATATATATGATATACTGATATACATATATATATTTAGTTCTCTCATTAAAGAAGAATAGTTCATGGGTATATATGAAATTCTTTTGAAATATATGATACGTATATTTGTACATGGAAAAGAATATGTTCGCTGGACATTATATATGCATTTGGAATTTATGATGCATATATCGATATTGAAATAGCCTACTGTGAACCTGAACTTTTGGAATATATATAAATCGAAAAGATATGCATAGATCACTAAATTAAAATTGTGGTTTTAATATTTCCGTTGGGGTCGGGGGTCCCATCTGATCAAATTTAGTGGAATCGATGAAGACTGTCAACACCACTTATCTAGGATTATTTTTTTGTGAGAATGCACAAAGAATAGATAAGTGGTATCAAAAATTTGATTGCAAATGATTAAATTGCAAGAATATGGTATAATGCATTTATTACTAGATTCAGTCTTGTCTTCATGGGCATTCCTTTTATTTTATGATTTGAAAACTGAAACTTTTGAAAAAGCCAAAGTTGTTTTGTTGGTGATGTAGAAAATCGGGACACCTAAAGAAAGATTACCAAGTGAAGGTTACCGATGGAAACAAGCCTAATGTGGTGGGTCAAAGTGGGTCGAAAGACCCGAATGCTTCACAAGGTACGTAACTAACTATGCTTTGACAAAACCTATGAGTTTTGTAGTTAAGTCAATATATTCAGGGCATGTTAATTATTTGCAAAACACAAAATTTGGATTTGATTCAAAGAAACAATATTTATTTTATAGTTTGAATGAAATATAAATATTGTTAAAGCATTTGCCCCGATGATACACATATAGAGTTAATGGGCCACGGTCCGGATAATAATTAACTCATTAGAAGTATACAAGTTGAAAAACCCTTTGGGATGTGAAATAAATGAAACTCGATCATCGGGTTTGTTATTGGACTCGAAAAGTCTTATGGTTTTAAAATAATTTGGTGAAGAATTATTTGTGATTTATTTCTTATTCCTAATATGTACAGGATGACATACTTTCATGGTGGGTAGACTCGGGTGATACGAGTCATATATGCAAGGATCTGAAATGGTTTGAAGAATTAGAACCGGTTAAAGACTTGTATTCACTTGTGAAAAACATTTGTTTTGGATTATTTGTTTATGTTTTAGGGGTTAAAAAGAACCTATTGTTTGGGTTGCTTTAAATAATTTCTAGTTTTAAGCAGGTTATTGGGTCAGATAAAGTTATTTTATCTCGACATAGAACCTTTGTTGGATTCGGATATTTGTGTATTGGAGGATTTAAACTAAATAGTAATGTTCTATTTGTTATTGAATTTGTGTGTATGTCATAATCATTTCAAAGCATGGTAGACTATATGTATATATGGTGACATGTCAGGTTAGGTCACGTGAATTATTTTGAAGTGAAAAGAAATATAGAATCTTGAAGGAAATGATTGATTCCTTGTTTTCTTACTATGGTTTGAGTGATTGATTAGACAAAGAAATTATTATTTTCTAGTTTTGATATAAAGGATCTGGGGGAGGTTGATATTATCCTAGGTATAATAATAAAAGGGAGTAACAATGGTATAGATGATTCGATTTCATTATATTGAGAAAGTATTGAAGAAATTCAATCAGTTTGATTGTTCTTTTGTTAGCACTCCTATATGTAGATCCTAATATCAAATTTATGTCTAATCAAGATGACTCTATTTCACAATTAGAATATTCAAAGTTAATTATGCTATGATTGCACAAAGACTTACATAGCGTATGTTGTGGGCAATTTGAGCAGATATACTAGTAATCCTAGTGCTCACAAGTAGTAAACAAACTACTTAACTATGGTTGTGTATTCTCTTTTGGAGAATGTTTCATTTCTTAGGTAATTAAGGAATGAATTTGCATCATTTAACAATGGAATTGTAGCATTTGCAACAACTGATAAAAGTGGTTGAATGACTAAGAAACCGTGATTACAAAATTCCATTGAGGTCGAACCGATATCACCAAAATCAATCAGGTGCGATAGTGATGACTATGTCAAATGTATAATGGAAAGTCTAGACAGTTATATGTTATATAATACAATGTGTGATATCAGTTAGTTTGTAATATATGAGTATAATTTGGTTGATGATCTAACTAAAAGGTTAGAAAGAGATCTCATGAACATATTAGTCATGGGGATGGTTCAAAGTCCATACTTTAATATCTTATGCTAAGACACCCAATTCCCATTTAATACAACGCTAGATGCTGAATTCAATGCGGAAAGCTTGTCATAGAGATATTGGAACACAATATCATAAACATCCCAAGGTTGTGTTCGGACCGCAAGATAAAGAAGGCTGAAGTATAACTTCTTAATAGTTCATTGATAAATTGCAGTGCGGGTGTGAGGATAATGAACTACCTATAAGAATATGAAGTTTAGCCGCTTTAAGAAGCTTTGGACTTAAGCTTTGATATATTCTGAAGAATTAGGACACAGGCTAGTAAAATATTGTGTCGAGTGGAATTTAGATTTATAAACGTATGTGTATTTTACCTTTAAGTATTCAAATGAATAGCAAGGTTCAATCCATAGGACACCTCGATATTCGAATATTTGGATCGTGTAATTTACTAAGATGAAAATTCAATCCGTAAGACATTTTCATTTATGCACACGTTTGCGTTTCTGTGACAATGGTTAAGCTAATTATGGATATCACTAAAATAGGGGAGGATTGTTGGATATTTTAGTGTTATTGGATTAACTTGTCGATCGAGAAAATAACGTTAGAGACTAAATGAGTTAGGCGACGCGGGAGTGCGGGCTTGTTTAACAATAATGTTATTTAGACTTTGTTATTCGGTTTTATACTTGGGCTTAAGTATAATTGTTAAATGGGCTTTTAATTAATTTATTTGGGCTCATGGGGGAATTATATTTGGATTAATATATTAATCAATATTTTCATTCCCTGGATAAGATGATTTTATCGATCGAACATACATAACAGAGAAGACGGTTACTTCTTCTCTGGTTCTTCAATTAACAGACAAAATCAAAATCCAATTCCATGTGCAGTAAATCTCTGTCTTATACGATAAATCATTACGTGTAACCCGCAAATAGGTTTATCTGAAAGTGATTCATGATTCAGAGATTAATCCAGGCAATTGTTCAAGAAACTAAGGGGCTGTTTGGTTCATTCAGATCTCAATAAGTCAGATATGAATGAACCTATGTCCCATTCAGCAACACCAATAAGTCTGAATGATTCAGACCTAATTTTAACCATTCAGATGTTTTTCTGTTTGGAACCAAACAGTCTGAAGTCTGAATGAATCAGATGTTTACATATGAATGGAACAGTTTACATCTGAATGGTTCCATTCAGATGTAAACAAACAGCCCCTAAGGTTAAATCAAGATTACAGGTTTGCATCATTAATCGAATTCATCCTCCAGGTATGCATTATATACAACAACATCAACTTCCAATTCCTTATATGATCAACCATCATCCATTCATCTCCAAATTCCACACGAGCATCACGTCACCGGCAACGTCACCCGTCGCACCACCCGTAACATCCTTCTCTTCGATTCGATCCTCTACCTAGATTCGAGCACCACCACCGTAATGGAAATTTAGTTCTCTGCCGATATCTGATCATCCTACTTCTTCGGTAAATCGTTATAGTTAATCATTAAGTTTTCAGTAAATCGTTATAGTTTAATCAATAATTTTTTAACCTTTTTATTGTAGCGGGAGTGCGGGTCAAGACTGTCTCTTTTCGGATTTACGTTGGAGGGGGTGTTCTCCTGCTGTCCATGGATTACCGTTTAGAGTAGCCTCTCTAGGCGTAGTTAGTGGTCCGTTTATTAATATTAGGTTATATAATGTTAGGTTTAACGAAATATAAACTGTTGTATCTTGTAATCTCGGTTCGGATTTATGACAGTGTTTTTTGTAATCTAATTATTATATTATATCGGATGTTGGTATTATATTGGATGTTTTTAATTGGTATAATTTAGTTAAAAAGTTACAAAAATACAAGTTTTTATAAGTTTTGGTTGAAGTTTTGGTGTAATTTAGTTAAAAAGTTATAAAAACAAGTTTTTATAAGTTTCGGGTTGAAGTTTTGGTATAATTTGGTTAAAAACTTATAAATAGAACAAGTTTTAATAAGTTTCGGGTTGAAGTTTTTGTATAATTTGGTTAAAAAGTGAAAAACAAGTTTTTATAAATTTTGGGCTGAAGTTTTGGTATAATTTGGTTAAAAAAAAGTTTAGAAAAAAACAAGTTTTTTTAAGTTTCGGTGTGAAGTTTTGGTATAATTTGGTTAAAAAGTTTGATTCGTTTTTTTTTTGTTAAAAATAAGTTTGGTTCGTATATATATTTTTTTAAAAAAAGTAGTTCGATACGTTTGTATTTGTTAAAGCGAATTATTCAGTTCGTTTAGTTTAGTAAAAAAAGCTAGTTCGTTTTTTTATTTGTATTAAAAAAGTATTTCGGTATTTTATTTTTGTTAAAAAAGTAGTTCCGTTAGTTTATTTTTGTTAAAAAAAATAGTTCGGTTAGTTATTTTTGTTAAAAATAGTTTGGTCTTTTTATATTTGTTATAAAAGTAGTTTCGTTCGTTAACTTTTGTTGAAAAGGTAGTTCGTTTTTTTTTTTGTTAAAACAAATTAGTATAGTTCATTTATTTTCGTTAAAAAGGGAAGGGGACTCAAGGTGACCAATTATGAAAAGTTCAAGGATTCAGAGTGACTGTGTATATGTATAGAAGTGAAATGTCGAATCTACCCCTAAAGCTAACAGTGTTAGTTAACAACAAGGACTCAAATGGTTTGTTTCTGAAACCACATGAACTCAACCATTTTAAAAATATTTTCAGGGACTCATTATGCTTTCGCCCTAAAACCACAAGGACACAAACAGTAATTTTCTCAAAAGTTTAGGAAAAAAAAGTTTATATAAGTTTCGGGTTGAAGTTTTGGTATAATTTGATTAAAAAGTTCATGAGAACACATTTTTTGTTTGCAAGTTTTGTATTGAAGTGTTGCATAATTTGGTTAAAATGTCAAAAACAAATAAGTTCTTATAAGTTTCGGGTTGAAGTTTTGGTATAACTTGGTTAAAAGGTTTAAGAAAAACATTTTATAGGTCCCGGTTTAAGAAAAAATAAGTTTTTATAAGTTTCGAGTTAAAGTTTTGGTATAATTTGGTTAAAAAGTTTAAAAATCAAGTTTTTATAAATTATGGTACAAACTTTATAAAAAAAATTAGGGGCAAAATTCATATTTCCATATACAATGAGGTTTTAATCTAAAAAAATCAGTTAATTTAAATATTGAATGGAAATTAAACCGGATAACACAGGGACGAAAAGTGGCCGTCTGAATGGGTATAATAGTTATTACACTATTATGTTGGACAGAACACTATCGAAAGGGCTAAGAATATGTCCGCCCATAAAGCACGAATGTAGAAATCACTCAATTTAATAATTGGACTTGCATTGTGTCATACCCCAACCTATGACAGAAATGCCAGGACACGACAATTGTATTGTAACTCATAAGACACTATTAATAATAAAGTGACATTATCTAATTATTTATATTCCAAATAATCAAAGTATATCACCAATTCAAAACAAACATTATCCAAAATTCAAAACAAACAAATCATAGATGTTTTTAGTTGATAGCTTAAAGGTATCCAACTATCCAAGTTGATAACCTGCAATATGTATGAAAATATTTTTTTATCTAGGTTGGTGAGCAACAACACAGTTTAATAAATATAATAAAAACCAATTCTTATGCGGAAACGTAACTACAACAATTAAATTGCAACAATACAAATAATAATCCGTTCATCATTACACTAAGTCAAGCTACTAGGATGGCGCAATATCTTACTAATGAGGATGAGGATGAGGATGAGACCACAACAATAAAAAAGAAAACAAATCCTTTAATGATAACAATTAATTGAGTAATACATGAAAGGCATATATTAGAATTGTATTTGAGGATGTGAATTAATATCATTGAGATTTATATATAATACTCACCTTAACAATTGGCAAGCTAAAGAAGATAAGAATATGGAAGAAACCGACTTGAGCGAGCTAACCAACCGAACTTGATGATTTTCTAAAAATTAGGTGAATATTCCAAAGTTAAAATAAAACCAAAACGAACCCAAATTAATAATAAAATATGAGTTTAAACTTAAAATTAAAGAAAACGAACTTTAAACAAGTGTTCGGTTTGTAGTCGGTTCGAATGTCGTTATGAGATCAAATCAGGATCCAACACATCCAAAACATAATTATAAACATAAGTAATTGAAAAGTCATAAGCTAATTCGGGTCGTCAATTCTTAAAGTAATTGAAAAGCCCCAATTTAGTTTCTAACATAAACCCTAGATTAAGATTGATAAAATTGAACATGAAATCCCTCAATTCCTTAGAATTTGATTGAGGGCTTTCATCCTAGGGTTTATAATAAATCATAAAAACTAAAACTTACCCGACCATTGATAGAGAAACTAGTTGGTTATGATTAAAGGGACCCGTTTGATTTTGTGTGGTCAACTATTAAATTCATGAAAGGGAAAGAGAGCAATGAGTTGTGACAGGAATTAACAATATCATGCGCTAGTTTATATAGAAGAATCGTTTATGCTTTTGTGTTTATCACTAATCTAGTGATACCCCATTTAAAACTCAAAAGTCATGAATGAAAAATAATGAGTTTTATCTTTATCAAAAACTAAAAGATAGAACTGTATGATTTTTGAAATGTGATAATAATAATAGAACATTTCAAAATTAAAATCATTTATAAGTTTATAACCAAGATTTGAACAACTTATGGATTAAATGTGCTGGTCATCGAACAAGAAAATAAAACAGCTGCTTATCTTTCCCACTTAGTCCAATTTGGCCCCTTTAGTTTGTAAAGTTGATTTTAATTTCGAAAACTTGGTATTTTAAATATTTAAATGAGTTGCCACAAAACCAACACATGATAAATGAATAACAAAAATTTTATTAGTAAATTCAAGACCCAAGTTATAGTACGAGCCGAGTACAACAAAAACAAAAAATTAACGGGTCTTAACTCTTAAGGTGAGTCAGGTACGGGTGCGAGTACCGCCTTTTAACCGTTTTGTGCCAATGCCTTATTCGAATTGGATTGCGAGTGGATCCAGTTTCTAGTCTCTTCGGATACAAATAATATATTACGCTAAGTTAGGAATTATGTTAATGTTTTTTTGTTTTCATTCTCTCTTTTAAAACGACAAATTTCTTACTGCACTAGAACCAGGAACCTATGTTTAAGATTTTCTCTCTTTCTTGGACCACTAAACTTGACTTTTGGTATTTTGAGGTAACTTTTTGTATTAATTTTTAAAAAATGACATTTTGGCCAAACCTCCGGAAACACCAGTTTTGAAAAAAGGATGATATAATAGGGAGGGAGTTTAGGCCGGGTGGGTTTGCTGAGGTGTTGGCTTTGCCCGGAGCGGATCAGTGTAAGCAGCTGTTTTCGGGTATATCATGCATATCTAGATGTGTTTATCCGGTGACTAGGAGATCAGGAGCAATTCTTCTTTATACATGCACACGAGTCAATTTGGATTATGTTTTATTTTCCGTGGGGCATATGATTAAACTTAATATTAAACATTAATTATTATGAAACTAAAAACAGAATAGAAGATTTTAGCGGGCAGTCCGACCTACCGATTATGAGTTCCTGACCCAAACTAGTATTTGACCTATTACACAACCTGTCTCCTTGTCCTTGGGTTTAGCGTGAAGCTCTTAACTATACAGGTGAGATTTCATAATTGATAGTTAATTAGCGGAGTCTATTCTTTGTATTACGATTATCTAGTGACGTGCGGACTTTGAGTTAGCTAGTTATCTCTAAAACATGGTATGTAATTTTGAAGCTCCCCAATATATAATATTAGAAGCTGCTTTCTTTTGAGAGATTTTCTAACATATGCCCTAAGGGCACATGTAAAAAATATTAATTATGGTAATATCAGGGCGGCTCAATCCTTTTGATGGCTTAAAGCGAATTTTAAAACCAAGGCATTTAAAAAGGATAAATAATCTTAACTATTTTGCTTACAATTAATTCTCATAATTGTTTTACTTAATTGTTATATACTATAGAAAATTAATGCCTTCAGACTTGGTTACATATACAAGTCACATGCCAAAAGTTATTAAACGAGTTTACTTTTAGGCTCAAGCTTGTTTAAGCTCGGCTCGATCTAACATTTTCACAAGCCGATCTCGAGTAGCTCAAGAGCCACTTTGCGCGTTTGCAACTTTGCACCCCTAGTATTAATAGCTGCACCTTTTGGTACTAGGCATACAATATATATAATTTTTGATCTACAGGGGCTGTCATATAAAAAAAACATACATATGTTAAATAAATAATTTAAGGTCGTGGGAGAGATTGGAAATAGCGTCTCACTGAATCATGGTTGAAAAGCTACCACCACAAAACTATAGCAATACGTTTCTAAAACAATAAATATATAATAATAATAATATCCACTATATGTGTACAGTTCTTATAAGATGGAGGCCTTTGAAGTTTGGTGGCCTAAAGATGGTGCTTCACTTAATTATACCATAGAGCCGGCACTGGGAAATATTCTTTTTAAAACTATATATTTATATTACTTACATTAATCACTATTATATTTAACTTTATATTTTCCTTTTTTAAATTTTACCTCCATTGATAACTAATAAATAAAAAACATTAATTCCCTCTAAAATTACTATTTCATCTCCCACCATTTTTATATTCATTTTTATGTAAAGAATATTCAATATGAAAGTAACTTTTGAAATTCTTATAACGTCTTCAAGTGTTGAACCAACTCAAGATCAGCTTGCTCTAGCGATTCAATATTCGGCGTGCAAAGAAATTGACACAAGTTTTGTTGTCAAACATTACAAAGCGGCTCGATGGCATAAGGTTATTTGGGATGGTAAGATGGCTGCCAGCACTTGTAAAACTTTGAATTTTCCAGGATACTTTTTCATCATGTTTTGAGTGTTCTTCTTTATACGGGTTGTTTTGAAATTTCTTTTAGTTATTGGCTATCACGATGGAGACGAGAAAAGCTCAATTCAATAACGTCTCTTAATTACACCAAGAAGAAACTTTGGATATTATATCATCTTTTACAGAAAATAATGATCTTATAACTAATGCAATTGGGTGGGGGGGGGGGGGGGTCAACACTTGGAGACGTTATAGGAATTTCGAAAGTCACTTTCATATTTGAATATTCTTTACATGTAAATGAATATAAAAATAGTGGGAGATGAAATTATTATAATAATTTTAGAGGGAATTAAAATTTTTGTATTTAGTAGTCATCAATAAAGGTAAAATTAGAAAAGGAAAATATAAAGTTAAATATGGTAATTATTAATGTAACTAATATAAATATATAGTTTTAACAAAAATATTATCATAATTAATGTTTCTTACATGTGCCCTTAGGGCACATGTTAGAAAATCCCTTCTTTTGAAATCGGGCGTTATTTGGGCAAACAAATCGCATGTTTTTTAGTAATGAAAGTATTTCTTAACCGTTATAAAATGTTTTAAGGAAAATTTTTAACTACCGTGTGATATTTTTGTCTCCAATCCTTGAGTTCAGTATTGAAAAGCCAGACTTCGAAAAAGGATTTCATAAATGTTGAGCTTATATTTTACAAGGCGAAATTACTCAACAGAAAGCTTGTAATACCCTGCCCGAGCTAGGGCTGACGTGTCACCTTTACAGTAGGTCAAAATTCAATGCACCATTTCCATTAATGATAAAATATTACATTTTCAATTGTGTACAAAACATCATTCAATTCTTCTTTTTATAAAACGCATCCTTAAGTTTTTCCATTGATCCCTCAATCAGATCCATCCAGAAAGCCCTGTTACATGACATACATATAAAAGGCATATGCACGCCTGAGTAAAAATACTCAGTCGGACAACAACTATAAAATGATAACGCAATGTCCTATTAAAATAGCTATCAATCAATATATATACATACACATTCAATAATTCACATTCACTTGATCAATTCGTCACATTCACTTGGTAAAATAAACACGTTCACTTGGTCAATTAAACACATTCACTTGGTCACATACACTTTTTCAGCACGTCACCTTTCAATGCATTGCAATCACTTTTTCAGCGCGTCACATTTTGGTGTGTCGCAATCAATTGTTCAATGCGTCAATAAATCAATATATCTATACATAACTATTTATATATGTACAATAAATGCACTATGATCACATAAACAATTTAAATAACGAATTAAAATTCCCTATTACGAAGTAATGGAAACCAAATCTGTACACATAAGTTGTTAAGAGATCCAAACCTGAATGACGAATAGCAAAGCGTAAACGAATCCTTGAGCGAGAAGTAAATCAAGTCCCATATCGATAATCAACACACGAATTAAACGAATAACTCTCGTTTATATTAATCAGAAAATATAACTCAAAAAACTGATTACAAACTCTCCAACCCTAACTCGGTTTGACTCTTGATGAACCCTAACTCGGTTACATCTTGTGTGTGCCTCTTAGATAAACCCTAACTCGGTTGCATCTTACACCACACATTCTATAATGCAAAACCATATGTTGGTTTATATAGACTAACCTAACTTGCTAGCCAAGACATTGCCAACTATAATTACAAAACAATTAGGAAACATAACCACTATGACTTACTTGTCAATATTGGTCATTCAAGTTCACCAGCTTGTGACTTGGAGTCCGAAATTAATTCCAACAGTCACCCCCTAATTTCTGACTCGAAATACACAGATCTTTGTCTCCAAACTTGTCTTCTTTGACCCGTGTTATTTGACCCACACAATCTTGACCATCTCTGCTTTCACAACCATCTCGGTCCTCATCATCTTGGTCTTCATCATATCGGTCTTGACCTCCCGGAACGCCTCTTGATCCATGATTGTGTTCTTTCGGCTCTCCCAAACTCGACTACCTTTGTGAACCTGTCCCCGACCATTCACTCGGTCGTATGAACTCACATAACCACTCCTTTGGCTGCATTCCCGGTCATCTAATCTAGCGAACATCAGTCTTTTTGATCTTCTTAGTGAGCACCCGGTTCGATCCAACATATCAAACCCTTAGGTCATAACATAACTCGTTCAACCCGAATAAAAACAAACTTGAATTGAACCCACCTGTCCAACCCAAATAATATACGAATTCTGAATTGAACCGTCTTGTTCAACTCAAAAACAAAAGCAACAATGATTAAACCTACTTGTTAAAATAAGATAAACCAACTTGTTATTCTTCTTTTTCTTCACAACCCGTCAGCACCAAAGATACACCGTCCTTTGACTTTTAGTAACCAAACAAATATCAATGCTTCCTATTCTTTGTTGCCTTGCTCACCAAGGTTTTCTTATAACGATGTTTTTTTACCTTTTGACTTCTGTGATCGAACATCCAATAATAGCACCCTTTCAGCCTTTTGCAAATACAATAATAATGTTTTCTGCAAGTTAAAAAGATATCCGATCAACCCCAAACTTGATTTATGTCGCTCCACGTAGATCACGGCTTTGATCGAACAATTTTATGCTCCTTGACCACGGCTTTGATCGAGCACCGTAAACACGTCTTGACCACCACGTCAAAACCCAAGTCGCGAAAACTGCTTGATCACAACCCGTCTTGATCGCGATCCAAACTTGATCGGCCTTCTTCTTATCGAATTCTTGAACTTGGCTCTGATACCAATTCAAGTCCCGCATCGATAATCAACACACGAATTAAACAAATAACTCTTGTTTATGTTAATCAGAAAATATAACTAAAAAAACTGATTACAAGCTCTCAAACCTTAACTCGGTTTGACTCTTGATGAACCCTAACTCTGTTACATCTCATGTGTGCCTCTTAGATGTACCCTAACTCGGTTGTATCTCACACCACACATTCTATACTATCAAACCATATCTTGGTTTATATAGACTAATGTAACTTGCTAGACAAGACATTACCAATTATAATTACAATACAATTAGAAAACATAACCACTATGACCTACTTGCCAATATTGGTCCTTCAAGTTCACTGGTTTATGACTTGGAGTCCGAAATTACTCTCAACAGTAAACAACTAGATAATATGGAACCTATAATTATTAATGTGATATAGACTTTAATTCCTTTCCGACACTCGTATAGGATTCAAAAAGGTTCGTGTTGAAAGCAATACTTTTAGAACTGTCTCGATTAAGAAAAAATGTTTGTTACAAACCACTGATTTATTGATTGTACATAAACTCACATAATTTGAGTCAAGAAAATAAGATAAAACTAAACTTGTAATTTTAGAGAAAGTAGTTCACGAAATTATTTAGGTTCTTGATCGTCAAATGTTATGATGAATAGGCATTGTGCAATCATATAATATATTAATAAAAGTGCTAAACTGGTGACTATAATAATAATAATAATAATAATAATAATAATAATAATGAAACACCTTCTTCATTGGAGAAAAGTAATCAAAATCTCATTTAATAAAAAAAAAAACAAATCAGTAGGTGATCGAGCTCGATTCGTTACCTTCATTATTTAAGACGGAAAAACATGGTTGCTTGTCAACACCCCGGAGAAGCTGCAGAAATCTTAGTTGTGACCTTCGAGTTACAGGAAATAGCTAGAAGAAGTGATTTCCAAACAATAGAGGAAGTCGGTTCTTATAGGTTTACAAAAAAAGGGTATCATCAATGACCATAATTTCCTGGTAATAAACCCGGAGTTGTTTCCATCGAAGAAATATGTAGGGAATAATGTATTTGTTTCAAGAAATATAAATGTCAAAAGTCTAAATTGATTTGGTCCAAGTTAAAGAAAACTGATTTTATTCACTTTCCATTTCTTATAAAATCTTCTCACCATTTACTTACTAATTTAAAATTCAATGATTTCAAATGTTATATGTTTCGTATTTAAAGTTTTAAACCAAACATATATTATGTTAAAATAATTTTTTTTTCACAGCATGTATACATTATATCTTTTCAAATGTGTCCAACATTCATAAACTAGAATAATTTTAACCAAAAAGTGAAATAAATTCCTATTCTTATTTTTATAAACAAGATACTTAATACTACTTAAACAAATTAGGGTTCTAAAATATCGGGATGTTACAAAGCTTATCACACAATTATTAAGGATCACAAAAGAATACTGTTGTCAGTAGCGATAATTATGAAATTGTTATTGAAATAAATGCCAGGTTAGTGTCCGGCTACCTGTGTAATTGTCAACATGCTTTTTGTCTGCGTATCTTGTTTAGACGAACTAGAAGAAGACGACATACCATGGTCTCTTCTTGGAATGAACGCCGGTTCTTTTGGATTTGGGAGGGTGGCCATATCACCTCCAAGCATCATAACTGTTAGAATATTCTGGATCCTCAATTAGGCTACAATTAAGGAGGGAAATGCTCCTGTGATTATTGTGTATTTTCTCCATAATTAGCTTTGGACTCCTCTATTTATCATTGTCGATTGTATGTATTTTATAATAAGAAAAGAATGATCTTGCCCTTCAATACCTCCCTGTTACCATTGTGTCATGGTATCAGAGCTTAAGGTATAATCCTTTGAACCTAGAAATTCATCAACATGTCAGACAACACTACTATTGCAACCAACATCCCTGATGAATTAACACTACAAATCGCTGCGCTTCTAAGAAATGGTCTTGGAGCACAGCCAATAACAACCAATTCCGAGAATCTATCTCTTGGAATCAAACTAGAAGGAGACAACTATGCCCTATGGGCAGCCCTGATGAAAAAGGCTATTGGAGGCAGAGGGAGAGGCTCTCACATTACTGGGGAACCGTCACCACCTCTAAAAACAGATCAGACGTACGCACGATGGGAACAAGATGATCAGTGTGTGTTCACATGGCTGATCCAAAACATCGATGCTAGTTTGGTAAATAATGTTTCGCAATATCCGACTGCAAAGGCCCTTTGGGATGGCCTTGCAGTTACATATGGCTCTGAGGCAGATTCATTGCAAGTCTTTGATCTTCACAAAAGGGCCAACTCTTTGAGGCAAGGAGGAGATACATTAGAAGAATGTTGGAACAAACTGAAAAAAATTTGGATGACCATTGACAGAAGAGAGCCGAACCCAATGAAACACCCTGAAGATATTCAGATCTACAACAACAAAATTCAAGAACAAAGACTCTACCAACTATTGATAGCTATCGATGACAAGTTGGAACCAATTAAGCGGGACATCTTGAAACGAGACCCACTCCCTACGGTTGAAGCCGCATACGCTATGGTACGACGAGAGATAGCAAGAATCAACATTTTAAAACCTGTAAATTCTGAAATTGACAGGTCATCTGAAATCGGCCTTGGACTGGCAGCAAGGGAATCAACCGCAAAACCGAAAAACCGGTCAGAATCGCAGCGGAATAAAGAAAAAGAAGATAAAGCAAAATTGTATTGTAGCCACTGCAAGATGAAGAGGCATACAAAGGAGACGTGCTTTAAACTTGTTGGTTATCCCGAATGGTGGGAAGACAATCACAGGGAAAAGACAGAATCGCGAGGCAAAGGGGCGGCTGCCATCGGAAATCAAGACGCCGAAGTTGAACCGGCGACATCAAAAAGGCAGGATGAAGCAATTGGTTTTGGTGGTGTGGCTGCTGGAATAAACGCAACAGGTAAAGGGCTTGGTGGAAATTACACCCCAAGTCCTTCCATTCTCAACCCTAAATACTTTAAACCCTGTTGTTTTGACAATGACCAAAAGGATACCCCTAGCAACATTAATTTGGAACCTAAAGTCTGTCGAGCTCGTTATACATCAAATTCTAATCCAAAAAAATTAAGTGAATGGATTTTTGATTGCGGGGCTACAGACACTATGACGTATGATTATAAAGATTTTTTAGATATGTCATCCTCATCTAAAACTTATATCGAAACTGCTAGTGGAGAACGGGTTGAGATCAAAGGAGGGGGTTCAATTGAATTCTCTAAGAAAATGAAGCTGAAAAATTGTCTCTACATTCCTGCATTATCCTCAAAATTGTTGTCTATTAGCCATGTTACAAAAGAATTGAATTGTGTGGTGCTAATGTATCCAACATTTTGCATTTTGCAGGACATTCTTACGAAGGAGATAATTGGGCGTGGTACTGAGCAAGGAGGTCTCTACTATGTTGACGAGGTGACTCACCAGGGACATGCCATGCTTGCTCACGGAACAGTTGATAGACAACTTTGGTTATGGCATCGTCGTCTTGGTCATCCTTCATTTGGGTATCTTAAGTTGTTATTTCCGAGTCTTTTTTTGAATAAATCCACTCATGATATGAAGTGTGAAACTTGTGTTCTTGCTAAAAATCATAGAGTGCCTTTTGATCAAAGTAACACTAGAGTTAAGTCGGTTTTTTCATTGATACATTCTGATGTTTGGGGTCCTGCTCCAAACTCTAATAATAGTCGATTTCAATATTTTGTGCTATTTGTTGATGATTGTTCTCGAATGACTTGGATATACTTTCTGAAACATAAATCAGAGGTTCCTAAAAAATTCTTTGCATTTTATGAAATGGTTCAAACCCAGTTTAAGAAAAAAATACAGATTCTTCGCTCTGATAATGGTGGAGAATTTATAAATCAGTCTATGCAAAGTTTTTGTGAAAAAAATGGCCTTATTCATCAAACTACATGTCCTAACACACCACAACAAAATGGTGTCGTTGAACGGAAAAATCGAATTCTACTTGAGAAAAGTCGTGCTATGATGATCGAATCTCAAGTTCCTCAGTCTTTTTGGCCAGAAGCAATAGCTACATCCGTTTATCTACTTAATCGTCTACCTACACAAATTTTGGAACATAAAACCCCTTTACAAATTCTAGGAAGTCAAGTCACTATCCCTTCTATTCTAACCCTACCACCACGTGTTTTTGGATGCATAGTATTTGTTCACATTCCTAAGAACAATAGGAACAAATTTGACCCATGCGCAGAAAAATGTGTGTTTGTAGGATATGCTACTCATCAAAAGGGGTATCGTTGTTATAATCCTATCACACGTCGTATTCATGTCACTATGGATTATGACTTCTCCGAATCTGAATTTTATTTCAACAACCAATCTAGCGTTCAGGGGGAGAAACTTAGGGAATCTCTAGATTGGTTAAACACTCTAAGTTGTTCTGAAACTGTTCTAACAGAGCCTGTAGATGGCGCCACCGAGTCCCTCCCAACCAACATAGAAGGGGCTGACGAACCAGTACACACAACCAATGAATCTACTTCGGACAATGTCCAACAAGAGGTAAATAATATTTTCTTGTCCAATTTTGATGATGTTACAAGTCATAATGATATTTCAAGTCCAGAAATGCAGTCAGAAGAACCACCGACTCGTGTTCTGCCTCCGAGGATAAATAGAGGCGTTCCACCGAATCGATATTCTCCAGAACATGTATCTCGAACTTCAAAGTACCCGGTGAATGGAGGCAGAGAGGGAGTTGCAGATAATGCAAAAGCATTCTCTGCCATCCTCCTCTCTGAGAATATCCCAAAGACAGTTCAAGAGGCAAGTAAGAAAGTCGAATGGCAAGATGCTATGAATACAGAAATGGAAGCTCTTATAAAAAATGGCACGTGGGAAAAGTGTGTGTTACCTGCAGGAAAGAAGCCTGTTGGTTGTAGGTGGGTTTTTTCTATTAAATATAAATCTGATGGAACCGTTGAACGATATAAAGCAAGGTTGGTGGCTAAGGGGTATACGCAGACATATGGCATTGACTACTCTGAAACTTTTTCCCCAGTTGCAAAAATTGATACTATTAGGGTGTTATTCTCGGTAGCAGCAAATAAAGATTGGCCGCTTCATCAATTTGATGTCAAGAATGCATTTCTACATGGAGATCTCAAGGAAGAGGTATACATGGAAGCACCCCCTGAGTTCTCTGGCGAATTTCAACGAAATGAAGTATGCAAACTTAAGAAGGCGTTGTATGGGCTTAAACAATCTCCACGTGCATGGTTTGGGAGATTTACGATGGTTATGAAGCAATATGGGTACAAACAGAGTAACGCTGACCATACCCTATTCTTCAAGAAAAGAGGTGATAAAATTACATGTCTAATAATATACGTTGATGATATGATCATAACAGGGAGTGATGAGGAAGAAATCACCTTGCTTCGAAAGAACCTCTTTACAGAGTTTGAAATGAAGGATCTTGGAGGGCTAAAATATTTTCTTGGGATTGAGGTTCTTCGATCTAAAGGAGGAATTTTCATCTCTCAACGAAAATATATTTTAGACTTATTGGCAGAAACAGGTATGGTGGACTGCAAACCAAGTGATACTCCAATGATGGTAAATCACAAGCTAAAGATAGATGAAAAAGATGAGCTAGTAGATCGTGAGAGGTACCAAAGACTGGTAGGAAAGCTAATTTACTTAGCCCATACTAGACCAGACATTGCTTATGCTGTTGGGGTAGTAAGTCAATTCATGCATCAACCTCAGTCGGAACACATGGAAGCAGTTATGAGGATAATACGATATCTTAAGGGTACTCCGGGAAGAGGTATAGTGTTCAAAAAGAATGGGCACCTAGATGTTAAGGCGTTCACCGATGCTGATTGGGGTGGAAATCCAAATGACAGACGATCTACTGCAGGGTTTTTTACCTTAGTCGGAGGGAACCTGGTCACTTGGAGAAGTAAAAAACAGAAAGTTGTATCTTTGTCAAGTGCAGAATCAGAATTCAGAGGTATTGTTAAAGGGATCACAGAGATCCTTTGGGTAAAAAAATTGATGAAGGAACTTAATTTTCCAGTAAAGCTTCCGATCCAATTGATGTGTGACAACAAAGCTGCAATTAAAATTTCAGAAAATCCTGTCCAACATGACCGAACAAAACATGTTGAAATAGACAGGCATTTCATAAAAGAAAAAATTGAAGATGGTACTGTAGAACTCCCGTTTGTGAGATCTGAAGATCAGTTAGCTGATATTCTCACAAAGGCGGTTACGGCAAGAACATTCGAATCGGTATTAAGCAAGTTGGGTATTGGAGATCCCACTACACAACTTGAGGGGGGGTGTTAGAATATTCTGGATCCTCAATTAGGCTACAATTAAGGAGGGAAATGCTCCTGTGATTATTGTGTATTTTCTCCATAATTAGCTTTGGACTCCTCTATTTATCATTGTCGATTGTATGTATTTTATAATAAGAAAAGAATGATCTTGCCCTTCAATACCTCCCTGTTACCATTGTGTCAATAACCACATTTGTCATGGTTGGACGATCATCAGGGTCTCCTTGTACACCCAAGAGTCCGATACTTATACACTTCAATACCTCACTTGAATTGCATGATTTCATCAGTTTTTGGTCCAGCAACTCGAATGGTCTGTCTTCTATCCATAAGCTCCAGGCCTAAGATATATATGTTTTAGACATATAACCAAAAATAACCAATGTAGTAACAATTATAAATGAGTTATAAATGATAACTTACATGCCCCAAAAGACTTATACGCCTTTGGGATTGAGAGAACCCAGTGTTTCTTTTCCCACTTAAGATCTCAAGCAACACCACTCCGAAGCTAAACACATCAGATTTTATAGAGAACACACCATCAAGTGCATACTCAGGAGACATGTAGCCACTGAGAAACAAAAAATTATTAAAGAACACATGAGTTTTTTCCTTAGTCAAGTTTGGCTCTTGTTTAAGAAAAGAAGTACCCATGCACTTACAAGGTTCCGACAACTCTGTTGGTGATATCTTCGATTTCTTTTCCTTTAACTATCTTAGCCAAACCAAAATCGGAAATTTTTGGATTCATATCCTCATCTAGCAAAATGTTGCTTGTCTTAAAATCCCTATGAATAATCCTCAACCGAGAATCATGATGAAAATAATTAAGTCCTCTAGCAATTCCCATGATGATATTGACTCTCACCTCCCAGTCCAATGATGCGCCAAGTGTTTGATCTTGCAAAATAGAATTAGCATTATAAATTTTGCTACAAACATAAGCATATGAATCCTAGAGATACTAACCAAAAATGAATTTGTCTAAGCTTTTATTTGGCATGTATTCATAAAGTAGCATTTTTTCTTCTCCCTTGATGCAATATCCCAGTAGTCTAACCAGATTTCTATGTTGAAGTTTAGCAATCAATGTAACCTCATTTTTGAACTCTTGTAAGCCTTGTCCAGAGAGGCGGGACAACCTCTTCACTGCAACTTCTTCGCCTCCGGGAAGCTTACCCTAATCAAGTATTTATTGTACTTTATTTACTACCTTTTTTAGAAAAAAAGATACAATAAATTATTTCATTGTTACCTTGTAGACGGGTCCAAAACCACCTTGTCCAAGCCGAATTTCGTCTGAGAAGTCGTTAGTCGCATTTATTATGGTTTCCAACTCAAAATATGGCACATCTAGGCCTTCTCTATCATCTTATTTAGGTTGATCGAGATGAAGTAACTCGTTGATATGTGTCTGTGTATTATATGACGTGAATCCTGCATTATTGTCTGCGACAGAAAAGACAATGGGTAAGATTTGCGTTCAGTTTACGGAAGGAACTTTATATGGTAAATTAAATGAATGGAAATGTATACAACTGTAGTGTTCATGAAGACTTACTTGTTCCGTTCACCAATCGTTTATAAGTAATATAGCCAATGCCGCAAAATAGGGAAAGCACTAAAGCTGAACCAACAATAGAAATTGCAAGAACTCCTTTGGAAGATGATGATTTTCTATTAGTCGTTGGTTTCTCTGATGGGCTATTGATGCTAGGTTCTGTTAATTTTAATTCAAAGAAGATGTTAACCTTGCCACTAGCTATTTGTTCGATTAGCAAAAAGTAATGCAAGTCTTAAGAGTCAGTTCGGAATAATACGTGTTGTTACGATGTTATTCTTTCTTGTTGTGTTCCCGATTTAAGTTAAGGAGAAAAAGGGAAGAAAAGGAATCATTTCCTTTCTTTCTTTTCTTTTCTTTTTTACTTCTTTAATTCTTTTTCTTTCAATTCTTTCCAATTTGAAAAGAAAACAAACCCATCATTTTACCCTTTATTTGTTTTATCTTTCCTTTCTTATCCTTTCTTTCCTATAATAAAACTCGGGAACACACATTCCTTATTTCTTTCCATTTCCTTTTTTTAATGAAACTCAGGAACACAACAATATCCTACTTCTTTCTCTTCATTATATTCTTTTCTTTCATTGAATGAGATTTGGGAACACAACTCTAGAGTTATTTTATTTGATAAGTCTTTAGTGACGTTATTTCAATTCTAAGCTTAGTGTCACTGACCAAATATTTGAAGGTCGAGACGCTTAATTAATTTGTGTAGAAACGCTTGAGTTTGTTGCCTCGTCCCGGACTTCATCTGGCATGGCTTCAACGGGAAAGAAGACGTACATGCCTATCGTGATTGCACGACGAACACATCACTGGTTGCGAGCTGTTACCGCTCGCCTGATGAGTCCAAGGCAGGATAAACCAACAGACCATGTCATGAGCAGACCGATTGGTTGGCCTCCGGACGCCACACAAAGTCTGATGGATAACTCCATGACATTATGCTATATAAGAAATAATGGTATGGAGTCAATACAAGCAACTCGGTCTAGATCTTTTGTTATAATTTTAATCATAGTTATCAAATGTGTTAGGTGCACTTAAGGCGCATAGGTCTTGCTTAGGGCCTAGGCGTAAAAAAGTCAAAGGCATGAGAAAAACAAACGTACTTAAATTAAAAATAAAAATAAAAATATACTATGCTTTGAAAAAAATAACAAATTTATATTGTAAGAATATAAAATTAATATTACTTTCTAAATATATTTAAAGTACTGATATACTTAGATATTAAAATCATCTAACTAATTTCAAAATAAAATTATAAATTGGATGTGGTACAGTGGTATAGCATTCATTTTACTAGTTAGAGGTAAAGGGTTCAAACCTCACAATTACCAATTTATATGAGAGATATAAAGGATGACCCTGGCTTGCCAGGGTTCGAGTCCTGATTTCACCCGGTTTTACCGCCCCTTGTCGTCGTGTCGTTTGGCGGGCGTGAGAGTCGGGTTTTATCCGGGGAATCCCTCAATAGGTGGACCACTATGTGCTCCTTCCGTCGGGACTCGTGGCCGGCTCGGGCTACCTTTAGCCAATGGGGGCCGCGTACGGAGTACCGTTACTTAGTTGGTCGTTCCAAAAAAAAGTTTCAAAATAAAATTAAACCTTTTTAAGATAATTTGTGTAAAGGAAATATTAATATATATACAAATATATAATTGTGTGCTTGCTATAATAATTTTAAATATTTTGAAAGAAAAATGAGGTTTGTTACTATTGAAACAGGCTCTTTTCAGATATTTGTGAAGTCTTTCTGCAAAAATACCGTTAAGGGTAAGCTTTTATGCATAGTCCCTTTTTTTTTTGTTTTATCATCTTCTTTCTCTCCTCTTCAACTTATGCTCTCCCGTGATGCAACCACGGATTCGTTCCAGAACTCTGCCGGAAACGTCCAGGAATCACCTTTGACTGGCCGGAAGAGACATTGGAAGGTCATATTTAGCCTGAAAGTTAGCCTTTGAACGGGAAAAAACATATTTTGGATTTGTTATATTTATATGTTAAATTTATAACTTTAGTGTTACATGTGTTTAGTTTACGAGAATTTCTTGTATTTATATATATGATAAGGTTAAAAACTTAGAATACAAAGTACAACAAGAATAAATATATATGTGTCAAGTTATTCTATAAATGAAAAATCATAACTCAAAATTTCATAAAAAACGAAAATAATAAAAACACAAAAATGTTTCCTTTTCTTGTTCTAAATAAAAAAAAGAACACAATGATGAGTGAAAAAAGATCATTGTGTTATTTTGTCTATCATTGAGTTTTGTGTTTACTTTCGTATTGGTTGTGTCATTTTTCCTTGACATTGTGTCTCTTTATTTTTTATATTGTGTTATATTACTCAACATTAAGCTATATTTTGTTAGACATTGTGTTATATTTTGCGATTTATTGCGTCTTTTTTAGTTATAATTGTGTCTTTTCTTCATTTTCGTCATTGTGTCTTTGATCTCGGCATTATGTCTTTTAGTCAATTTTTTTTTTATTTTTTTAACAGGAAACACGGCGGACACATTTTAGTTTTTAAAACTTTTTTGTTTTTTATTTATATTTAGAGTTATGATTTTTTTTTGAATTTATTTTTAAAGGATTCTTGCGTGATCATAAATTCTTCTTCAATTTCTCATTTTTGTCTCATTTTGTATTTTTTTACTTTACCTTCATAATATATATACCCTCAATTAGTTTTTTTTGTCAATTCATTATTATAATTTAAAATTAATATAAGCTTGATAAGTGTAACACCCTACAAATTTTCATACCAATTTTGACAATTTAGGAAGTTGAGAGACTAGTTAGTCATTTAGCTAAAGAAATATGGGAGCGACACGTGTCCTTATGACTCATCGCCATGAAACGACACATGTCACGTTGTGGCGACACCGAAGGACACATGTCAACATCTAATGCCATGTATCCTCTTGAAGTGACATGTGGCTAGTGACTAATCAAGTTAGCATGCCACATGTCAACACCATAAAGCAAAACTCATCACAAGAGTGACATGTGGTGAATGGTGGTGATTGGCGGTTCGACCGTGGATGGCTATAAATAGTGAGCATGGGTTCTTCATTTGTGGCATCCCAAACACCTAATCACTTCCACTTTCTCGAAGTTCGTGCCACCGAGTTGGAGTCCCGACGCCACTCTAGAGTTTCAACGTTACATACCCCAACACCCTACGTATAGTCGAAATACTGTGTGTTCGTCCTTCAGCGTTATACTCATTTTAAGGTAAGAGTTATGTTTAAAATATTTCAACTCATAGCTTAAATCTTAGTCGATGATATAGCCTAAACCTTGGAAACTTTATTAATATATTTAAGATTTTTATATATAAAGTTTACAAAAATAGACGTTTCTTTATTATTAAGAAACATAAAGTTTTGCATATAAAGGTTATTGTCAATTGACGTTCTTCTAAAGGAATAAACGTCAATTTTTTTTATATAAAAGATAATTGTAAATAATTAATCAGAAAAACATGACGAGCATGTAGTAACTAGAAGGGTGACAATACCGGTAGTCGAGTCTCTTGTCTAAGGAAAGTAATTCGTATAAATCACAATCAACCGCGGGACCCGTTTACTTTCCTGGAGAGCTTGACGAGAGTGTTCGAACCTATTAGGCCAAAGCATGATACATCAAGCATCATATGACTAAAAGGTTTTAAGTAATCATTCTGAATAAATGATGTTTCTCCTAAAGGAGGAAACATAAAATTAATATAAACACGATTTTTTCTAGAGGAAGAAACATATAATTTAGATGATTTCTTCTACAGGAAGAAACGTCAATATTAAAATAGGATTTTATAGACTAAAGATATAAAGTAATATTTTAACAATAAAAATACTAAATCAAGGTTTAAAGCTATTTAACAAGATTAAAGGTCTGAAGCTAGATCATTTGATCTAGATAAATTATTAAACTATTATTCCCGAACTATAGGTCCGTGGTAACCGTTCATCAAATACAGAGAAGTTGTTAATTGAGCAACTCAAAAATGTGAATACGCCCCCAACTCTTTAAAACTATTTAATCGAGTCAAAAAGTTTACATGGTATTATAGAACCCTAAAAACTTTAGTAGTCACCGGCTCTCAGGCTAGATATACGTGTGTCTGGATCCATTCATATGTGGTCAGAGGGTAGGAATACCCCGCCACACTTAGCATCATGTCCCTGCCCATTGAGTCGGTCTATAGGGCCATTAGGGCTTGACCTTGTGATATATTTGGTATGCCGGTCTATAGGGCTGCTGAGTTGTTACGAGTGAAGCTAAATGTTTATATAAATGATTTAGTGTCAACGTGTTCACTAGCAATTGTCGTTGACGTATTTTATAAAACTATTTTACAGGTAGAGGTGTAGTAGAAGATGGAGGATATAGCCGTTAGACGCATCTGATGGCTCAGTTTGGTTTTAATTATGTAAAAGATGTAAATTAACGTTTTATCACTTTTAATGTTTTGTAAGACAATATTGATTATTTAATTCCAGGGTTTTCAATAAATGAATATTTTAATTAAGAAAAGACTTCCGCTACGTAACACATACTTTGATGTATTTTCAAAACATGTACCAACTATGGTCACACGCCTAGACCCATGAAACCGGGTGTGACAATAAGAAAATAGCAATACCCTATTATTCTATTTACTAATTAATGAATTAGGTTTTTTCAAATACAATTATGAGAGAGAAACACATTTTTCAACTACATTATATTTGTAAATACTCTTCGGGTATACACTAGTATATATATTTTTTATCTACAAAGAAAAAACTCAATGCTTTTATTGCTTTTTTTAGACACAATTACGAAGTTAGTCCTTGACGTTTTCCTAAAGTAATAAGATTAGGTAATAAGGTTTAAAAGTTACAAATATAGGTATTAAGGTTTTAATTCTATAACAATAATATTGTTAGATACTAAGTTTAACTTCCGTTAAAAGTTGACGAAATTTGTGTCAACTCGTTGTCGTAACGATCGGGTTTACCAATGCCCAGACTTCAACGCCTGATTGTTACCGACCAAAATAAAATAAAATATTTAAAAGGATGTTTATTCTGTCGATAAAAATCGAGCGTTGTTAAAATTCGAGCGTTGACGCCTGGGAATTGGTAAACCCGAGCGTTACGACGATGAGTTGACGTAAATTCCGTTAATTTTTAACGGAAGTTAAAGTTAGTACCTAACAAATTAAAACCTTAATACCTATACGGCTATACATGTGACTTTTAAACTTTAGTATCAAATCTTATTACTTAAGGACTAATTTTGTAATTGTGGTTTTTTTTTATTACATAATAAACTAGTAAAAAGGAAAGAAAGTGCTAGTGGTTATTTTGAATGAGAGAACAGGTCACATCCCCTACATATTTTACAGTTAATAAAATATTAGTTTAATTATTTTATTAACCAAATTACTAAAAGAAGTAAAGAACCATTCAGTCTCCAGTCATCTGCCTTTACTTCCTTCCACCGCAAATTCACAGTTCCCGCCGGAGCTTACTAACTTCTAACAAAACTAAAGCTATTTTCTCGTTTTTTTCTTCAGTTTAACGGCTTAACAAGAAACATTTTGACGGGCATAACCAAAAAAAGGTTCGCAGTAGGATATGCATGTTAACATTATAACATAAACTTTGGCCACTGGAGGGTCAGCGGCCCCCTTGACCCTCCTGTGGTTCCGCTCCTTTACACATGCCATTAACTTCTATATTCTGTTGGTGGCATGATTAAGGCTCATTTGGTTTGCCTCAGTGGTCTTTGCATTAATTCCTTTTGATTTTTTCAAGGAAATAATGCACGTATGCTATTCAACAATATGAAAAGCTAATACATTGAGCATACATGCAACCAGTTCAACAAGTTGAAGTGTCGGAAAACATACCTTTTGAAGATTCAGAAACACGGAAGGAAATATTGTGTGTACCAGGTCCTTTAAGATTAGTTTGTTCTGTATCCCACAACCAGCAACCTTGTGCATTCTCACGACTGGGATCCCATATCCTGCTCTTGTTTGGATGAGTATAAGAATAAGCTAGGCAAGTGCAGCTTTTGAGGGACTCTTGTATGCATTCTGATTCCTTATTTGTATTATAGATGTTCAGAGTTGTGTCATCCATGCTAATCATAGATATGTTTACGAACGTGTCGTTGGAAGTACTGTCACAAATTTCAGAAGTTCTCTTGCATCCACGGGTTGGATCATCAGGTGAAATAGGTTCAAATCCAGGCAGACAACTACACTGCTTTGAGTTATCATTTCCGGAACACATCCCAAATGGCCCGCACACCTTATAAACGCTACAAGCATCTTTTGGTTCATCCCATTCCAAAACCCATTGGCTTTCTGTTTTTGACCATTTAAAATATTGTAACTTCCCTGAATGACCCATTACTAACCTTGAATTAGGTTCAACCAGTGAAATAGTGTTGTTACCATTCTGTTGACGGATGTTTCTTACTTGTATGGTGGCGTTTGACAACAAGTTGAATGCGTTAGAGGAAATTTGGTTGTCATCAAAGCTATCTATTGACCTCTTCCCACTTTTCCAATGATGCGTTGTTGACCCGTTCATAATAACATACCGGTTTGTATCTGTTTCGATATGAAACACGAAGCTTCCAAATCCAGGGTCGGTTGCACTTATCCATGATGTCAAGTTCATGCCCTTGCCCATTATCATTCCAGGAAGAAATGTATCAGTCGGAACCTCAAAGCTTTGCCATAATATCTTTTTTGTTGCAATGTTTATTAATACCGCATTTCCATTATCATATAACTTCACCGCTGTCTGAGGAGCTCCTTCTGGCCATAACATAAAGTAGTAAATTTCATCAGTCAAGCTTTCCGTCAAAAGTGATGTCATAAACTTTGTATCATACTGTGTGCTTATTATGATCAAAAATAGTTGAGGAAAGTGTAATATTAATATATTCATGAGGAAAAAAAACTAGTTTTCTTTTTCTTCAGGATGATCATCAAAATAGTTTAGGAAAGTGTGTGACAAAATAGATTGACTTTTTCTTTTTACAATTATGGAGTATCTATCATCGGATTTTTTTCAATAAAGAAAATTGTTTGAGCCAAGTACTCTTAGAAGCTACTGGGCCAACCGAATTCGTGGCATAATCTAACTCGTTTTAATTTTAAAGAATAAATATAAAAGTTGGTTTATCTATTAAGTATATTAAATAAGATAGTTTAAATTTGATTAGTATTTGTATTCGAGTATGATTAGGTGATATCAAATTCTATAAATTTTGTTGTAATAAGTTTCGAGTTAAGTTTCTGATTAAGAAAGTTTGCAAGTTTGGCATCGTTCTTGTCTTCTTCGTTTGTACTTTGTTACCAATTACCAGTTCTAATAGCTGAATTGGTATCAGAGCTTGTGTTTCGATCATCTCTGCAGTCCTGAAGAATTGATTAGAAGTTGTCTAGTTGATTAAGAAAGAGCACAACAGATCTAGGGTTTGAAGATCATGATCTAGATCAAGAACCACCAACACCAAAGACATAAAACCAGTTGTATAGTCGGAGAAGGAAGAGCAACATGGTTGAAAAAATTCTTGTTTTTCATCATGTTCGGGAAAGGATGGTGCAATGCCATCTCTTCAATGCCAGATGTTGAATTCGATTAACTATCCGGCTCTAAGGGAGGGTCTGGTGGTCGATAGACGCCGGCACGACACCCGGATTTTTTTAAAAAAAATTATATATATGTATTTATGAAAAACATGTATATATAATGTTTAAGCTTAAATACACAAGCACTAGCTTAGTTTAGTGGCAAAAGGGTATGACTTTCAACCAAAACATTGTGGATTCTAACTCACTTGAGACATTTTATTAAAATAGAAATTTACTTAACCAAATAAGCTCATTTAAAAATTAAATTGTTTAAACCAAAAAAAAAAAATTTCGCATTCGGCCCAAAAGAAATGTTCTCAGAGCCGGCCATGTTAACTACATGGTATGGTCAATGAACATGAAGGCCATATTTAATGTACATGGCATCTGGGATGTAATTGATCATGGATATCAAGATGTAAAGAAAAATAGTCTAGCCACAGCTCTATTATTTCAAGCCATACCCAAAGATTAGGTCTTGTAAGTCGAGAACATGGCTACTACAAGGGAGGTGGTGCTCAAGAGACGTCACATGGTGCTTGATCGAGTAAGGGTGACCATGTTACAAACCCTAACTCAAGAACTTGACAACATGATAATGAAGGAGACGGAAACCTTTGATGAGTATTCTAACAGGTTATCGGGTATTGCTTCAAGATCTGCATCGCTTGGTGAGTTTGTGGATGAGACGAAGCTCGTCAAGAAGTTTCTTACTAGCCTTGACCGAAGGTTTATTCACATTGTTGCTTCAATTAAGCAAATAGTTAATTTAAAGGAAGTTGGATATGAAGATGTGGTCAGTAAATTGAAGGATTACGAGTAACAAATCAGTATCGAAGAACTATACGTGGACGTGAGGCTAATGTATGGCAGGTCCGACTCGTATGACTACCGAAAAGGTGATAATGTTTGGTGTCAAGATAGTTATGGGAATCTCTTCATTATGATTTGAAACAACCGTTTACCTAATTAATCGGCTTCCCTCAAGCGTATCCTCCAACAAATCTCCCTTTGAACACGCGTTTCTTCGCAAACCTGGTTATTCCTTTTTGAGAGTCTTTGGCTCTCAATGTTTTCCCTACATCCGCCCCTAAAACCGTCACAAAATTGAATTCCGCTCTACTCCGCGTGTCTTCCTTGGCTATAGCCTCTCTCACCATGGCTATCGATGTCTTGATCCCTCCACTGAGCGTATCTAATTTCTCGGCACGTTCGATTCAATGAACAATTATTCCCTTACAAACCCTCACCACAACCGAGCCCATCACCACCACTCGCTTCCCCGTACATCTCTATCTTTCCCAATCCACCTCCTAATTTCCCACCTGCACCTCACTCACCAACATCAAACACACCCACCGCCAATGAACCATCCTCACCCCATCAGCCACTCAATGCTGAACCTACTCCCATTAACAAACCTGTTACAGCCCAACAAAACCAACTAGCCCCACCTCCTACAGCTCAGCCCTTTCTAGCTCTCGACACACATACGGAACAACCCGCTACCCAAAAATCATCCACGGCCCACCATTCCAACAACCCACCACCCACAGCAGCTCGTTCCCGACCGCCCAACCTCCGACAGAAACCTAAACAGCCTGATCGGTATAATCCGGCTGCCTACCTAGCCAAAACCACCTCTTCTTTACCCATTGAGCCAACCAGTTGTACTATTGCCAACAAATATAATGAACAGCGCCATGCTATGTCCGAAGAGTTGGAAGCGCTTCACAAAAATGGCACGTGGACACTTGTGCCACCTGTACCTAATGCTAATATCGTTGATTGCAAGTGGGTTTACAAGTTAAAAACGGATGAAAATGGGAACATTAGCAGTAGGGATGGCAGTTAAACCCGAACCCGATGGGAATACCCGAAACCCGACATTATTGGGACGGGTATTACCCGTCCCATTAGGGTTTGGGACGTGTTTGGGATTAGTTTCGAAATTTTTCGCGGGTCTGGGACGGGTTTGGGATTTATAAAATACCCGGTTACCCGACCCAATTACCCGATAACATTGACCCATTTACCGATTATATACCCGATATACCCGGCTTAATTTTTTATATATTTGTTATATGTATGTTTAATATATAATAATATTAAAAATAATATATTTTCTTGCTTTTGTTAGTTCCGATAACTTAAAGTTATCGTAACATTTGAACATATTAATATTATTCTATTATATCATATATATATATATATATATATATATATATATATATATATATATATATTAATCTACTAAAATATAATTTGACACTTCAGGACCTTATCAACTATTTAGTAATTGATATATATATACACACATATATATAGTCAAAACCCGATAGAAACCCGATGGGTTTAATTTGGGTGTGCCCGACGGGTATGCCTGAAACCCGCGGGTTTACCCGATACCCGATAGGTAATTACCCGATAAAAACCCGACGGGTCTGGGACGGGTGTTTATAATCGGGTTCGGGTCTGGGAATACCTAGACCCGACCCATTGCCATCCCTAATTAGCAGGTTTAAAGCCCGGTTAGTTGCGAAGGGCTTTCATTAACAACATGGTGTGGACTATCATGAGACGTTTAGTCCAGTCATCAAACCTGCCTCAATTCGAACCATTTTATCATTAGCCATTACAAACAAATGGTCCTTGCGACAACTGAATATTTAGACTGCCTTTCTGCATGGTGATCTTGAGGAAATCGTGTATATGCGCCAACCACCAGGGTTCGTTGATCCTACCAAACCGGATCATATTTGTCTTCTGAACAAATCTTTATACGGTCTCAAACAGGCTTCCCGTGCCTGGTTTAACAAATTATCAAATGCTCTTCATCAGTTGGGGTTCCATGAGTCAAAGACTAATCCATCACTGTTTATTCATAATTCACAAGGTTCATTGGTGTATCTCCTAGTTTATGTGGATGACATCATCATCACCGATAACAATGCTGAAACGGTGACCAAGCTCATTACCCGTCTCAGTTCTCTCTTTGTTCTTAAAGATTTGGGGCACCTACATTATTTTCTTAGGGTGGAAGTTGTTCACAAGAAATCTGATTTAGTTCTTTCCCAACGAAAATATATTAGAGACATTTTACACCGGGCGGGTCTAGCGGATTGCAAGCCTATTTCTACTCCTATGGGCACTTCTCATGTCTTGCTTCCTGATGATAGTCCTCTTTTGGACGATCCTTCTCGATACAGACAAACTGTTGGCGCTCTCTAGTATGTGACCCTTACCCGTCCCAATATTGCATTTGCGGTCAATCGGGTATGTCAGTTCATGCACGCCCCAATGAAAAACCATTTGGCCGCTGTCAAACGCATTTTACGTTATTTAAAGGGTACAATGAACATGGGTCTTTGGTTCCATTACAATACAGGCTATCGACTACAGGCCTTTTCTGACTTTCACTGGACTACTAACGTGCAAGCCTTTTCTGATGCTTACTAGGCTGGTTGTCCAATCGATCGTCGCTCGACGGGGGGATTTGCTATCTACTTGGGCTCAAACCTTATCTCTTGGTCTGCTCGCAAACAACGAACTGTTTCTCGCTCCTCAACTGAATCTGAGTACAAGGCTATTGCAGACACTGTTGCAGAATTAATTTGGCTAAAGTCTCTTCTTCGAGAGCTCGGTTTACACAGTGAAGCACCAACACTTTGGTGTGACAATCTTGGTGCCACGTATCTCACTGCTAATCCGGTGTTTCATGCTCGTACCAAACATATCGAGGTTGATTATAATTTTGTTCGTGAACAGGTTACTCAAGGTCATCTCAATGTCAAATTCATTTCAACCGAAACGACTCCCGCTAGATAGCCGCCCCTTTCTCTCTTTTTACAGCCTCGTGGACGGACGAAAGAAGGTAAGTTACAGAACGGGGCAGTGAAGGCTCGCGAAGTAGGCAGCAAGCAAGAGCTTCTATTAGTCAAGCGCTAGCGCGCCCCTATCTCTAAAGGGGCGTAAGCACTTTACTCGCTAAGGGATGGGATTCATTCACTTGCATTCCTGCTAGCACTACAAAAAGCTCCGGTCTTAACGCCCCTACTACTGCTGTGCAGCCTTTCCTCGGGTTCGTAGAGTCGGGTTTCCCATTTACCCACAACGGAGGAGCCGCCCCCACGAGGCAGGCGGCCACGGGTCATAACGCACTCTTCGCACAACAAATCCACTTTGAAGTTGACTTATTCGCTCGGCCAATCGTCGGAATGTGTACGAGATACCATAAGGGCCCAATATCTCAATAGCACCTTTGTCTAAAGCTTCAAATGAAACTTCATATCCGAAACGCAGGAACGATCTGACTAGAAAGTCATTAAAAACTTGATCGAAGAACCAGCGTTTATTGAAGAAGCTATAGAGTCGATTACAAAAAGTTCCAAGTTACAGATCGCGAACAGCCCTAAACTTGTGGGGGAATATTAGATTATGTTGGCTAGATTGGTTTATTATTATTAATTGTTATATTATAGAGGGTAGCTAAGTGTATTTAGTTACTCTATATATCTGGATGTAATCTCTTCATTATGATTTGAATAAAAATATCAATCTAATTTGGACATGGTAGGCCTAGTAGTCAAGATCAAGAACAAGTTAATAACGAGGCTGGTTCGAGTTCGAGGACCAACAAGCCTAAGAAAGATCGGTCTAAGGTGCAATGTTACATATGTGTAAGGCCGCTTTTAGTGACTTGTGATATCAGAAACCCGTTATATATTTATGGTCATGATAATAGTTAAACCCGACGAGGAAACTGGACACGAAATGAGAGCTTCGGGACGCGCGCTTAACTTCAACGGGATTAGGCTTCTAGAATGTTTGTATTTGGCTATATATATGCCTTTATTTGTCATTTGTATGTGTGTTTTCAAGGTGTAAATCACCCACCCAAGGGGAGCTCACCTTGGGAGGGATCGGTTCGTTTAATATTATCAATCTTTTAACCGATTACGAAGTCGTTCACTATACTTATTATCTTTATATTTTTGTTCGATCATTTGATTTACCGCACCCGTCTCGAATATGTATCAAGTGCAAAACCATTCGTGTGGTCGATATCAGAGTGGGTCGAATCTTATGATTCAACTTTGCTCTTGATATTCGGGATCTATTTCCACTATTACCCGAACTGAGACGTTAAAGACCCGTTGAAGTTTGAAGATCTTGAAAATAAAGTGAGAAAAAATGTGTGTGAAGCATTCTCCTTGTATATCCGGATGTTCGGGATCTACAAGTGTCCGATCCGGGCGTTTCGGGAACCGTTCCATTATCCGGAGTTGGGGATGTTGAATCTGTGCGGCGTCGAATTGTTTTTCCGGCAGGCCGGTCACAAGTGGTTATGTGGAGATGGACGTTTTGGCAGCCATGGTGACATGAGAGATGGTAATCGGAGAGTGGCTGGCCGAAATTCGTTTTCCCGGCAAGCTTGAAGGCGGCGGTGGCAGGTGGCCGCTAATGTGAGGATGGTGGAAGATGGTGACTGTAGTGTCGGTTATGGTGGTGAACTTCGTGATGGCTGTGGCTCCTGGTGATTACCAGGTTTCCGGCAGGGAGTCGTGAACTTGGTGGCTGGATAAGAAAGCCGGAAGACGGTTTCCGGGGCTGGTGACCATATTTTCCGGCGCCTTTGATTGACAGTGGCTAGTGACGCCGGCGGTGATGAGAATCGGCGACGGGAGTGGGTTAAGAGAGGAGGACGGGCGGCTGTGATGAAGGCTGGGTGGCCGGAACATTTTTCCGGCAAAGGTACAAAAACAACGTGTTTTTCTGCTCGCTGAAATTGGTTTTTCCGGCACCGGCAGCTGGGTGGCGGCTGCTGGTGATATTATAACATGTTTTCTTTTGGTGTGCCCCAATATGTATGTTATAAAGATGTGGGCTTCGGCTACATGATTATAATACATGCTATGGCCCAAAGGCTTATGGACTTTCTATTTATTTTAATTCGGGTTGTTTGATTTTGGGCTGAGTGTATGTGGGCTTGATCATATATGGGTTGCCAGTTATGGATGTTATTCTGGTTTACCAACTGAAGAAAGTCAATATTTACTCAGTTTTTCGTCATTGTTAGGCTGTGTTCAAAGCATGTTATTTCTATGTTATTTTCGAGGCGTTCGAGAAGTTGAGAACTTTGAACAAATTGGATAAGAAGTGGAATTAAATAGGAAATAACAAGCTTTGTTCATTTGATTGTTGTCCCCTGTGGATCATACCTTTAGGGGTGATTGAAGAGGCACCGGCTTTATCGGGTTGATTCATGAAGATGCGAGACACGGTTCGACGATGTTTTGATATCACAAGCTAAGGGGGTGATTGTAAGGCCAAAAAGTGTGACTTGCGATATCAAATTACGAAACCCGTTATTTATTTAATGGTCAAGTAAATAATTAAAGCCGACGAGAAAACCGGACACGAGACGAGAGCTTCGACACACGTTTAACTTCAACAGGATATCTTCTAGTTTATTTGTATTAACTAGACTATAAATAGAGACTTATTGTCTTTGTTTGTGTGTGTTTACCATGGTGTAAATCATCCACCCAATGGGAGCTCACCTTGGGTGGGTCGGTTCTTCATTAATATATCCAATCTTTTAACCGACAATGAGATCGTTCATTATCCTTATTATATTTACATTATGTATGTTCGGTAGTTTGATTTACCGCACCCGTCTCGACATGTTTATCAAGTGAAAAATCCGTTCGAGTGGTCGTTTTGGAACCTACAATATGCGACAAGCTCGGACACTTTACATCAATGTGTCCGAACCGGAAAACCACCAAAAGGAGGAGAACGTAGCTAAAACCGAAAAGGCCGTTTGTATGTGTGATTTGGTACACTTGAACGAGGCAAATTGTTTGGTATTTGGAGAAATGATCTATACAAAACCAAACACAAAGACAAAGATATAAGATGTTTGGTATTTGGAGAACGGAGCTAGTTATCACATGAGGTAAATTGTGGGCTTTTCTCAGAGTTGAACGAAAAGTTAACCGGAAAGGTTAGGTTCGGTGATGGGTCACACGTAGAAATTAAGGTGAAAAGGGTCGATACTTTTTCCAAGAAAAGACAGGGAACAATGGATAATGATTGAAATATATTGCATACCTAAGCTAATAAGTAATATAATTAGTCTTAGACAGGCAACCGGGTCAGGGTGCAATGTTCGAATGAAGAATGAGTTTCTCATTATGCACGATGCTAACGGTCATTTGCTGATGAAAGTAACGAGAACGAGTAACCGACTTTACAAGATAAGGTTGAAGGTCGGTAGTCCTGTTTGAAGATGGTAATTGAGGAAGACACGTGGAAGTGGCATGCAAGTCTCGGTCAGAATAGCTTTGATAAGCTCAACGCCATGGCAAAACAGTGTATGATTCACAGGCTACACAATATCCAACACAAAGAGAAATTAGGCGAGTCGTGTTTGGTGGGAAAGCAAAAGAGAATAATTTCAAATGGCAAATTCGTATCGGGCCACTCGAGTATTGGAGTTAAAACATGGTGATTTATGTGGGCCTATAACACAGGCAACACTCGGAGGTAACAAATATATTTTTTTAATTGATGATTTTTCACGGTGTACGTGGATAATTTTGTTGAAGGAAAAGAGTTATGCTTTTGAAAAGTTCAAGAAATTTAAGGTGATTGTCGAGAAAGAAATCAAGAAGACGATCAAATCACTCTGAACCAATAGAGTAGGAGAATTCACTTCACACGAATTTCAAGTTTTTTGTGAAGATAATGGGGTGATTCAACAGGTCACCACCATGTATACACCTTAACAAAATGGTGTGGTGGAGCGTCGAAATTGGACTCTTATAGAGATTACTCAGAGCATAATGAAAGCATTACATGTTCCTAATTATTTGTGAGGGGAAGCCGTCCGTCATGAAGCATACCTTATAAATTGGATACCAACCCAAGTGTTAATCAATCGAACATCCTATGAGTAGTTAAACAGAAGAAAACTTAGAGTGAAGCATATAAAAGTATTTGGGTGTATGGCATATGCTAAGGTTGAAGCTACACATTTAAAGAAGTTAGAAGATCGCTCAATATCACTAGTTCATCTCAGATTCTAACCGGGATAAAAGGCGTATCATATGTACAACCCAAGAACCAAAAAAATTCATGTCAGTTGGGACGTGATTTTTAACGAAGGAGCGGGCTGGAATTGGATTAAAACAAGTGAAGAAACTAAAAATCAGCCGGGTAATTTTACTTATATATGGGGAAATATTGTTGATTCTGGAACACGCTCGGTACATGTTACAAGAGACGGGCCCGGTAACCGCGGCTCATCTACTGAAACCGATAATAGCAGCACAAATCAATTTAACTTTATTTAGTTTATTTATGTTTTTTCAAGTCTTGTATTTTTTTTATTATGTTATTTTTTATTTGAATAGAATTTAGTTAATTTAATTTTAAAAAATGATTGAAAGATGGATTAGGATGCATTGCATGAGATGAAAGATGGATTGAGATAGTTTAGGTATGGAATGATGTGGCGTTGATACAAAGGAAAAAGGGTGTTAAAAATGATGAAGATGGATTGGGGTATGGGATGCATTGCCACCACCCTTATGAGATGATATGACGAAAATGTGTGATGACGCTGTAATGAACCAGGCCACTAGCATTATTGCAATAACAAGGTAAACAAACAATATTACAATAAAAACTAAACCTTTTGATAGAACATAAAAACAAATATGTGAGCTCTTCGTAAAAAAATGGACAATATTGGTGATGCGAGGGCCTGATGTTACAAGAGTCCTGTTTAAATGCCCTATGATTTGATCTAAAAATCTACAAACTTTTGAGTAATATTTGACGAGTGACACAAGGACAGATTTATAATCTAGATTCTAGATGCATGTGATAATAAGCTATATAGTCCAGATCAAATTACAGAAGATACGATAATAAAGTTCGGCTATGTTACCTATGTCTGCATTTGGAGAAGTAATGACCAGTTGGATCTTTGTTTAACACCTTAAAGTTACCATCTTGTGCAACAGTAAGAACTCCGGTGGAATCCGATACTGGGTTATTACGGTTAGGGTGTGTGTAGTGGCTGATACGTAGAATTTTTATTTTACGTTTTTTAACTGAATTTTTGTTTTTGAAAACGATTTCTATATATGATTATATGTAAAAAGCTCTAACATGTAAAAATGTGTTTTTACTTGATATATAATATTTTTTTACACACAGAATCGATTTTTTACCCATGTGTAACTAGCATTAAACCATGTGTAATCATAACAAATTTTATTCTCTCTTATGATTCATTTTTTAATCAAATTTAATCTCAGCAACGTATTTTATACTCATTTAATTAAATGTTTGGTTTATATTAAGTTCTTAAAGTTCTTACAACTCATCAAGTTCTCAAAATATCTCTCCCATATATATATATGTGTGTGTTTAAATTCAAGAAAGAAATCAAATTATTGCAAGAAATGAGAGAAATAAATATGAGTCACTAGTTTTATTTTAAGTTTTAAATATTTAAAAATAAATAAATAAGATGTAAATGCAACAATAAATGCACTCTCTCTCTCCAATTAATACAACTAATATAACCATAATAAATATTTTTAATTAATATAGTTAACTAATTTAACTATAATAATTAAAAAGATAAAAACACTACTCTAGTTTTATTTTTTATTTACACATTCTTCATTTTATTCAACATAAATACAAATTAATCATATAATACTATTTCTTTATATTAAAAAAATAATTTCCACTCAATATATTAACATATATCAACGTATTTAAGTTCAATAAATATACAACCCACACAAAGTTATATAACCTACACTTGTTTTGAGCAATAAAAACGTACAGCATACAAAAAGCATATAACTTACATATGTAATTCGACATCAACAATTATATAAACTACACAAAGATACACATACCCTACACATGCGTAGGTCATATGTTTTTCGTATGTAAGCTATATGTTTTCTTATTCTTAGAACAAGTGTAGGTTATATGTTTTTGTGTATGTTGTACATTTTTTATTGACATTTAATACAACCATGTGTAAGATAGTTTTGTATTATTCATCACAATGTAACTACGTGTTGATGGATATTGATACGTTGAGTTTGAAGAAATTGGTTTTGATAAGAAAGTAATGTATGAATAAATTGTATTTGTGAAGATATAATTTTCGTGTGTAGGTTATATGTTTTTTGTGTGTAGGTTATATGTTTTCGTGTGCGTGTGTATTTTATTGATGATGAATTTTGTGTGTAGGTTAAATGTTTTTCGTGTGTAGGTTATATGCTGTCTTATTCTTAGAACAAGTGTAGATTATACGTTATTATGTAGGTTGTATGTTTTTTGTTGATATCTAATGCAAACACATGTAAAATTGTTTTTTGGTATTATTCATCATAATGTATGTATGTGTTGATGGATATTAATATATTGAGTTAGAAGAAATTAGTTTTGGATAATGTGTTGATAGATTATACGTTATTATATAGGTTGTATGTTTTTTTGTTGATATCTAATGCAAACACATGTAAAATTGTTTTTTTGGTATTATTCATCATAATGTATGTATTTTTTATGAATATTAATATATTGAGTTAGAAGAAATTAGTTTTGGATAGAAAGAAATTTTAATGTATAAATAAATTATACTTGTGTAGAATAAAAATTCAAAAAACAAAAAGTAAGTTATAAAAATAAATGAGTTCTTAACATATTTTAATTATAATAATTTAATTAGTTATATTAATTAATAAATAAGTATTATGGTTTATTAGTTATATTAATTGAAGAAAGAGAATAATTAATAGTTTTTTTATTTAGCTTTAAGCATTTAAAACTTAATTCATATTCATTTCTTACATTTCTTGCAATAATATCATTACTCTCTTGAAACATCCATTATATATATATATATATATATATATATATATATATATATATAAGATGGTTCAGGAGAGAAGTCATTTTAGTACGAAAAATAAATCTAGATCATTAATTATGTATAAACAATGGTAAATAACAATAGCGGCAATGTTATAATAATTTGAAAATAGAATGTGTACTAATTTACATTAAATGAGTATATTATTCTTTGTGTATAATATTTATAATAGGAAACATACAAAATTAATTACTCTTTTCAACTTCTCCTAAAATTATATAGAGACTTCAATCTCATACTCAACAACCTTTTTAACGAATTTCTATTTAAATCCATAATATTATTTGCTTTTGAGATATACAAATTAATGATAAATAATAATCTCGTTGTTTGAGTAGCTAGATTAAAAAATTCAAATTATTGAGATAATTATTTTCTCAGGATGTACTCATGTAATTTCTTAAATATATAAATTTTTTTAGCTCTATGAAAATTCTAACTTATACATATGGATTTTCAACCTACATTATGTATATGTTTATGTGTGAATTATGTAGGAAACATTTTACCTTGTATGTATTTTTTAATTCAGTAATAAAAAAATAGAATTGTACGTGTGTAAAAAACGTTCCATCTTGTAAGAAAGAATTCTAATGCTTATGTAGTTTGAGTGAATGTAAAAATTATTAATATCAATGACCCTACACAAGTGTTAATGAAGCCAATAATCCTATACAAATGTGTAAGCCGAATGTGAAGGTACTAAACATAACTATACTTCTGCAGCTTATCATTATATTATGTCAGATATGTATTTCGTGTGTAGGAATCCATTATGACTACTTATAAATGACATTAATTAGTTGTGTAGGTATAAGTTAGTTGATTGTGTGTTTATATAATAAAATTGTTTAAATATGAAATCATATGTATGCAGGTTGTTTGCTTTGTTATGTGGGTAGTAAATATGAGCTTGTGTATAAATGATTTTAAATTTTTAATGTGTAAAGAAGCTTATTTGTTGTGTAGGATGTCGTGCTAATAATTAAGATCATTGATTAGTTTGTTGAATGTGTAGGATTTCATGTTAAAGTGTATGAATAATGTCACTCTTTGTTGTGAAGAACATATATGGAGAGATTGGTGGGAAAAATAAATTGGAATCATGGTTTAGGAAAGAAGTATTGCTCATTTTCACCTATTAAAAAAGTACTAGTTTAGTATATTTCTGTGTTCTATCCCGTTTCATTTAATGGATTCTATAACTTTTTACACGTTATTATGTTAAATAATGAAATTCAATTGTTTGCTTAAATGAGATTGGTGATTTGAGAGTACACAAGTGTGATGATCTCCAAAAAAATGTTGAACACGGTAATTTTAATTATGATCAACGAATAGATGAATTTAATTATTTTTAGCTACTTCAATTATAAAAAAGTAAAATTAAATAATATTATTTTATATCATATATGTATTTTTGTCATTTAAATAACATTGAAATAGAATTAGGTTAAAATTTGGATTTAAATGAATTATCAACAAAAAAAATGGTTAAATTTAACATTGGCTGATCATAATTTGGAAAAACAATAATGTGTATATATATATATATAGTCATACGTAACTTTCATCAAATTATTGTTAGTTATCAAAAATATGAAAATTAGTTTTTATTAATAGGGTGGGGTTAAAATAAGAAATGAAGTGTGTCTAAAAGGTGTAAAAGGTAATATGGTGTGTTAGATATGTTGATCTGATGGTGGACATGGAAAATGTGTTTATTGTGTGATGTGTTTTATTTTAGTTGCGGTGTGTTTTATTATATCTAATGGTGAAAACTCGTATTCTATATTTTTTAGGAATAATCTACTTCTTATTATAACATTGCTCTTTACTAACATACCCTTGGAATAAATTAAATAAAAAAGATAAAGATAATTGTGATTGGTTGGATTTATTCTCACACTTCTCGAAATAAGATCACTTCTCTCCTGAGCATAAGCCAGGATCATATGAGAAATATTTGAAAATTGAGAACCATGAGAACTATTTTAGACCACAAAAAACCCAAAAAAAAAAATCATAAAACAAAAAAAAACGCAAAAATGAAAAAGGTAAAAAAACTAAAATTCTTATTTATCATCCCGGTTTCATAAAATAAACTTCCAGGTTTAGCTAAATTATACATATATGTCTAATATGTACAAATATGTGCATATATGTGTTTTATACGTATATGTACAATTTAAGTTAAATGATAATGTACATATTTGTGCATTACATAACTAGACATGTGTATAATACAAAGTTTTTTTTTATGAAACCAGAATGAAATATAAGAATTTTGATTTATTTACTTTTTAAAATTTGTTGTTTTTATAATTTTTTTAAATATTTTAATAGGTTTTTTTAGTGGTACAAAATGGTTCTCAAAGTTCTCAATTTTCAAACGGTTATATTGGGATGATTACCTCATACTCAAATTAAAGAGAATAAAATGCTTATTTTTATGGTGCAATTTTTTTGCAAAAATACTAACGTATGAAAAAGTTATGTCTGTTTAAGAATCGTGGGGAAAGTTGGTTTAAAATTGAAACTAAAAATAATATATGGTTAAAGATGAGGGGGTAAACATGTAAATAGTATTTATTTTTAAAAAAGTTGGCTAAAGTTAAAGGTGAAAAATTGTAAATATTTTTGAAGAAGAATTGAAAGTTCGTGTGTGTATTCTGTTTAAAAGACAAATTTACCATTTTTTTTGCACGTGCCTTATGCGTTAAGTTGTGTAAAATCTTAAAATTAACTGTTTTAATTTGCCTTTGTCTCATGTTATATAAAGTATAGATATAGCTATGTCGTATATAATACATGGTGTGTTTTATTTAAGTTCTTCGTACACTTTCTAGGAAACTATGATTTCTTATTTAAACCTTATCTATCTATCTAATATAAAATTTCATAGGATAAGTAAGTTGGGTCATGTTACCAGTGGTTGTGTTGAAGTAAACAGTTGCATCTTTGTTTAGCACCTTAAGGATGCCATCTTCTGCAAAGGTAAGAACTCCGGTGAAATCGAGCACTGGCATATCACGGTTAGCAACCCACACAACTGTCTTTGGATCCTCTTTATACCATATCCCGACGTATCGTCTTACTTCTGATGTATTATTCTCAAGTGAAAAAAAGCCCATTCGAAACTTCATCCCCTCAGATTCTAAACAGTCGAGACCGTCATTGATGGTGTCGAAACACGAAATGAATCTGACCTGATCCATGACGATGTTTCCACGGATTTTCGAGATGAACGAACCACGTCTTGATCTTCTTCTCCGGTTGCTTGAGACCTGCAATGGTTTTTCGGGGGCGTGGAGGTGACTGCTAAGAAATCCTGAGGATCTCTTGTTTACAGACACAAAAAAGTGGTGGTGGCTCTTATTGAGCATGACCCTGAATAAGGAGGTGGAGACCTCCTTATATAGAGAGTCTCATGGCCACCATCATGGTACCCTAATGGGCCTAGCCCAGTTAGGGTTACCTCCACAAAACCCCCTCAGCCCAATAACATTGTATTAGTCCATATAATAAAATAAGCCAAACATAATAAATTTAGGGTCGTAAAACCGGGTTTAGTACCATACCCCTACAAGCCCCCCAAGTCCAGCGTTGCTCCTGGGCGCGCAAGCGTCTAGGTGGAGCGCTGGACTTTATAAGGTGTGTTAGGTCATGGGGCGGTTTTTTTTCCCTTTTCTTTGGCCTTGTCTTCATTGTCTTTGAGTTTTGGGAGGTTTTCCTCATAATGGTGACATGTTGCGGTCCTTATGATAATGATGGTGCCCTGGCATAAATAAGATATAGCACGCATCATAGTGGCGCGAGGCCTGATAAAAGATGGAGCGCGCATCTTGATAATACTGTAACATAACTTGCGCGCGAGACAGCTTATGAGTTATGAGAATAATAAAACCTGCGCGCGAGGTGACTTACGGATTTATGAGAATAATAAAGCCTGCGCGCGAGCCGACTTACGGATCTATAAGAATAATGAAGCTTGCGCGTGAGGCGACTTACGAGCTATAAGAATAATAAAGCTTGCGCGTGAGGCGACTTACGAGCTGTAAGAATAATGAAGCTTGCGCGTGAGGCGGCTTACGAGCTATAATAATAGAGCTTGCGCGAGTTGCGGCTTACGAGCTATAATAATAATGAAGCTTGCGCGTGAGGCGACTTACGAGCTATGAGAATAATAATGAAGCTTGCGCGAGTTGCGGCTTACGAGCTATGAGAATAATAATGAAGCTTGCGCGAGTTGCGGCTTACGAGCTATAAGAAAAATAAAGCTTGCGCGAGTTGCGGCTTACGAGCTATAATAATAATAAAGCCTGCGCGTGAGGCGACTTACGGGCTGTAATAATAATGGAGCTTGCGCGAGTTGCGGCTTACGAGCTATAAGAAAAATAAAGCTTGCGCGCGAGGCGTCTTACGGGTTATAAGAATAGTAAAGCTTGCGCGCGTGGCGTCTTACGAGCTATGAGAATAATAAAGCTTGCGCGCGAGGCGTCTTATGAGCTGTATGAATAATAGCAGCTTGCGCGCGAGGCGTCTTACGAGCTGTATGAATAATAAAGCTTGCGCGCGTGGCGTCTTACGAGCTATAAGAATAATAAAGCTTGCGCGCGTGGCGTCTTACGAGCTATAAGAATAATAACAGCTTGCGCGCGAGGCTTCTTATGAGCTGTATGAATAATAAAGCTTGCGCGCGTGGCGTCTTACGAGCTATAAGAATAATGAAGCTTGCGCGTGAGGCGACTTACGAGCTATAAGAATAATAAAGCTTGCGCGTGAGGCGACTTACGAGCTGTAATAATAATGGAGCTTGCGCGCGAGGCGACTTACGAGCTACTTTATGTCCCGCGCCACGCGCAGATGTTGCATGCGCGTGCGCGTAGACTTTGTGTCATGCGCCATGCGCAGATGTTTCATGCGCTTGCGCATAGGCTTTGGTTTTGTGTTATGCGCCACGCGCAGATGTTGCATGCGCGTGCGCGTAGGCTTTATGTCCCCCGCCGCGCGCAGATGTTGCATGCGCGTGCGCGTAGACTGTGATATGTGTGAGCATGTGATGCGTAAGCATGTGTAATATGCATGAGCATATGTGATGCGTGAGCATATGTGGTGCATGAGCATGTGATATGAGGATTCCCAACCTTGAAGTTTGGCGCGTAGCCATATGGGATATTATGAGGATTCCCAACCTTGAAGTTTGGCGCGTAGCCATATGGGATATTATGAGGATTCCCAACCTTTAAGTTTGGCGCGTAGCCATATGGGATATTATGAGGATTCCCAACCTTGAAGTTTGACGCGTAGCCATATGGGATATTATGAGGATTCCCAACCTTGAAGTTTGGCGCGTAGCCATATGAGATATTATGAGGATTCCCAACCTTGAAGTTTGGCGCGTAGCCATATGGGATATTATGAGGATTCCCAACCTTTAAGTTTGGCTTGAGGCCTGATGCGCGCATGCACGGCGATGGAGTGGTGACTCGCGAGTGCGCGTGCATGGCGGAGGTCTCTCGCGCAAAACCCACATGGTGGTTTCCGCGGTGGTTTCCACGGGCGCTCACGCATGTCGGCGGAATGGTGACCCGCTGGCGAGTATGCGTGATGGCAGTCTTCTGCGCAACACCCACATGGTGGAGGTCTTTTGCGCGAAACCCACGTGGTGGTTCCCGCGGCGGCACATGCACGGCTGCAGAATGAGAATCCGCGGGCGCGCGTACATGGCGGCGGAAGTCTGGTAATTTTTGGATCTGCAATTTAAGAGTTAGACCTGCAATTTTAAACCTAAAATCCAGGTCTGTAATCTAGATCTAGATCTGTAAATCAGATCTGGATAGATCTGAAGCTCGGAGCAGATTTAAAACCATCACAGATCCGGAGACTTGATCATTCGAGTCCGGCAGTTTCTTTTCGCACAGATCTGGAAGCCTCTTTTAGATCTATGGATCTTTTTGAGCTTTAATACAACAAGCCTTGAAGCCTTTTTCTGTAAACTTCCAGATCTGGGTTTTTCCTGGGAGAGATCTGACAGCCGAGATGAAGATCGAAGGGTAGTTCGTTGCCGTCCCACGGATGGCGCCAATGTCGAAACACGAAATGAATCTGACCTGATCCATGACGATGTTTCCACGGATTTTCGAGATGAACGAACCACGTCTTGATCTTCTTCTCCGGTTGCTTGAGACCTGCAATGGTTTTTCGGGGGCGTGGAGGTGACTGCTAAGAAATCCTGAGGATCTCTTGTTTACAGACACAAAAAAGTGATGGTGGCTCTTATTGAGCATGGCCCTGAATAAGGAGGTGGAGACCTCCTTATATAGAGAGTCTCATGGCCACCATCATGGTACCCTAATGGGCCTAGCCCAGTTAGGGTTACCTCCACAAAACCCCCTCAGCCCAATAACATTGTATTAGTCCATATAATAAAATAAGCCAAACATAATAAATTTAGGGTCGTAAAACCGGGTTTAGTACCATACCCCTACAGATGGACTCGCTCGTTGTGATATTGTCTTTAGCTGAACAAGAGTAGCAATAGCAACAAACCATAACGGTACATAGAAAAATGATATGGTTGTTGGTGGTTGAAGAAATCATGGGTATTACTTTCTACAATGAGTTCGAACTGTACGTTTGAGGAAGATTGGATGTGCTATTGATGATATGTGGTGTCAATGAAAGTCGTCTCGTTATTTGTCGTCGAATTCCTTAAAGTGGCCTTATTTATTTAGCCTTTATTTGTTTAAATACTTTTCAGTTAATCAAAATGGATTTCTGGCCGGTCTAATGAACCTAATACTTTAATTCTTATCATAGAAACTTATAGATAATTAAGAGGTAAACTGGTGACACTCGATCAAAAACAATATATTTTTTTTAAACGGCCAATTTTTATTAGGAACAAAAAAAGAACTTGACTAGCAAGATACTAGCCAAAAACAACCCACCAAAACTCGTAAAAAAAAATTCTATTGTTATAACTTGTGGTCCCGGTACAATTCCAATAAGAACACCACAAAAGAATTTGTGGTACCAAAGTTTTTTCATGGTTCATTCAACAATCAACAACATGATATACAATTTAAGGTCAAGTTATTTATATGGGGAAATAAAGATGATAGAGAAGAATTTATGAAAAAAAAATATTAAAAAAAATCATAACTCAAAATATAAGAAAAAACGGAAAAAAAAAAACTAAAATGTTTCTCCCGTCTTCTTCATTATAAAAAAACACCAATGTTTATAAAAAAATCGAAGTGTCTTTATATTTATTATCGTGTTTTTTTGTTTATTTTCGCTATTTATTGTGTCTTTTTTACTTGATATTGTGTTACAGTACTTAACATTGCATTATATTTTTTGCTCGGTATCGTGTTATATGTTGCGATCTATTATATGTTTTTATTTATCATTTTGGTTTTTATTTATTTTCATCATTGTGTTTTTCTTTTTTTTTTAACTAAAAAGACTAGGAAACATTTTAGTTTGTTTCATTTTCTTTTTTGTTTTTTATTAATATTTTGAGTTGTGATTTTTTTTATTATTTTGGTGAATATTTTAAAGAGTTTTCTTAAGCCATAAACTATTATCATACTTCTCATTTTGTTAGGATCAGGCTAAACATACCTCCCTCTCTTGCTAACCATAACCCAAACCAAACCTCCCCCCCCCCCCCCCCGGTCCTGAACTTTCATTTCCCCTCAATATTTGTAATTGACATTCTATTCCCTCTAATTTTATTTTATACTTATCTTAAAATATTAAATAAAAATCATTAAGTTTTTTTTCCTTTTACAATCTTTTTATATATTTTTATTATTGATTTATTATTTTATCTCTTTAAGATCTTCTATAAAGTTTGCTTATTTTCATGTATTAAAAAGTTTTGTATATTTTCACTAGCTAGTTTTATTTGTTTTTTTTTATAAATTGTATTAAAAACAATTTGATTTTTTGTTGTTAGGCTCGGATACATGAAATTAATGTTACATGAGAAAATAGCCAAATTTGTTTATTAAGTTGTATGTTATTTTACCATTTTATTTAAAAAATACTATGATTTTTCAAAAAAAAATGTAAAAAATCTCTTACTTTTTTTTTAAATAAAAGCTCTCCAAAAAGATTAAAACAAGTAAAGAAAAAAAAACATTTTTTTAAACAAGAAAAACAACGTTTTAAATAAGAAAAGAAAAAACGTTTTTCTAAGTAAGAAAAAAAATGTTTTTGTATTTTTAAATTTTTTTTAAATATACATAAAAAGATAAATAGAAAAAAAATGTTAAATAAAAACAGAAAAAAATATTTTTATAAAAATAATAATGATAATAAAAGATAATAAAATGACAAAAGTAATAACAAAAATGTCTTAATCGTATTAATGTAAAACTTAAGCAAGATGATATGTTTAGTAAAAATGGATGGGAGATGATACGTTTAGCAGCACCCTTATTTTAATCTCCCTTTGCATTTAAACTTTTTTCACTATCCCAATCATAATACAATGGCATATTTTAGGATATTTGGATAATAAACAAATCCTAATATTATATTTTAAATACACATGCGCGCGCGCGCACACACACACGCACATATATATATAGGATGAGTATCATTACATAACTGTTGAATTATTTAAGAACTTGAAAGAACCCTTGAAAACTAACGTTTTTTATAAAAATATTTGTATGTTAACGTTCTTTGAGAGTAGTTTTATCATTTTCTATATCTATATCTACGATTACAATTTTGAAAATTAGTTTTTATACATATCTATGTTTTGTTTTACACATATGTAAACTTGTTAGTACATAAATTTTACATATATGTAAACTTGTGATTAATATATGTAATCAAATTTTTTTATATAAAATATGATAAAACTACTCTTAAATACTGTTAATATATAAAAAAATTAAAAAATTGTTTGGTTTTTAAGGGTTTCTAAGAGTTCTTAACTTTTTTAGAGTTCTTAAATGATACCAACCATATATATATATATATTTGATTTCCTTTGAAAACCACTTTAAGTTTTAAGAACTCGAAAGAACTTAACGTAAGAATTTTTTTACATATATGCGTAAGATATGTAGGTTACATGTACGTAGAAAAATTACAACATTTTTTACGCACCGATTCGAATTTTTTACTTATGTATAACAGACGTTTAAACTAGTATAATCTATGTACATCTTTATTCTGTATTCTACTTATTTTTTTAATCAAATTTAATCTCAACCACATAATCTATCATATTTAATTAAATGTGTGGTTAAGAATGAATTTCTTAAAATTCTTAAAACTCAACAAATTCTCACGTTATACCGTGAGTTAATAGGGTTGGTTTAAATGTATCTTATCCGACAAGTTGGTTGGAGGAAGGATTAGGATATAAGGATACGCGTAGTGAAGGGGCTACAAATGGGGGTGAATTGCAACACATGGCACCCAGTCAGCAAGGGGTGGGAATTTGTTTTTGATATGTAATGGTGAAGGGGCTACAAACTAGGTCCACACTATCTTTTTTTATTATTTTCTTTTTATGATTAAACTAAACAAATAAAAACCAATTTATTTAAATAATTAAATAAAAATGCATTAAGATTAAAAAGAAATACAAAAAAAATACATAACTAAAAAAACAAAAAAAATACATAACTAAAAGTTAAAAATAAATACAAAAAAATTACATAACTAAAAAAAATACTAATATCCATAATATTCGTGCATTTTTTCAATTCGTTGTCGTTGCAATAATGTTGTCTCTTCGTGTAACCCAGCCGCTTTGAGGGATTCGTATTCTTTACTCATTTACCTCTATTTGAACATAGCGGCAATCTTTTCGTGTTGTTTGTTGGTTTCTCTCATGGCATCGGTGAGTTACTCGGCACACTTCTCGTGTTTTTTGATGATTTCTCTCATGGTAGCGGTGAATTCCACGGAGGTCGGTTGGTTCAGGTTGTTTCTAGGATTCATTTTGCTAGATTTTTTTAAGAAGGTGTATGTTTATATAGATATGAAATGGATATGAAATGAAGAAGAAGGTGTATGTTTATATAGTTATATAAATATATTGTTTTAATTAAAAAAATATATTATTGACTGTTTGACAACGGTCAAATTATTAAAATATTATTATTTTTAAACAATTCTGGCCGACAACAACTCTCCGCCCCCGTCCCTTTTCGCCCAAAAATCGCCGGGGGGGGGGGGGGTGTTCCAAAACCTTTTCGCCACTTTTCGCCGTAGCCCACGCCCCACTACATGTAGTCTAAACGAGTTGGTTTATCTCCTATTAGTTAACTATATGATTTGTGTTCAAATAGGTAATTAGCTTGGCTGGCAAGTTTGGTTAAGCAATAAGCTTATAGTTTTTAAAGAGTGAATCACTTTCAGCAGTTAAATAAGACAACTTATGCTTTTTACCAGGGGCGAGAATATATGGCACTCTAACGCACACAAACACATCATGAAAATAATCAGAGTTTGAGTAGTTATATCTAAGACGTCTAATAAAATGAGCGGGTTTGTTCGGGCTAACTTATTTAACCTCGTATTCTAAAACATGCCAACTCGCTAACCCATTTACCACCGGTCTAACCCATTTATACAATCCATTTATCCGCTTAACTCGTTAGAAGTTGGGGTTAATATTTTTGACAAGAACAATTAAGGGGGTGTTTGGGATTCCCTACGAAAACTCATAATAACTTTTTAGATAGTTAATAAATTACAAAAATGTAACTTGTAACTTATTAACTTTTCACACTCATATCAAAAACAATCCCAAACACCCCCTAAGAACCGACACCAAAGATTCTGACATGATGAATCGGTGGAATCCGAAGTCTGGTACTTGACGACAATATTAGCAATAACCAACTGAAGACTTTGATCCACCAAACAACCAAATTGCCGATCCACCAGATGAATCTGGGACACCCACTAGATGTTCGACAATATGTCTTAGAGAACCTTGATGCTCCTTTGTCCGTCGACGGGGTGAACATGTTAAGTGGTTAACCCCTTTGTTTAAATTAATGGGTAGACCAAATTATATTAGTGCTGCTGGGTGTGGACAGAGTTGTAAAATTTCTAACCAGACAACAGCAGGTAGGAGAATTGGTGTTTTCTGAGGTGGCAGGGCTAGATAAGGCGGTGGCTGCGGGGTCATTGGTGATGGCGCGGTGTTCCCCGGAGTGGGTTTGTGTAAGCAGCTGTTTTCGGGTACGGTGGCTTATTACTGTTATTGAAAGGATTTATAGCAAAAGATGGAAGTGTATGATCCTTTTCCCCTCTCATAGTAATTAAAAGCTGAGAATGTTTTAAGGTGTTTGTGTGCTATATATGTGTTACTATCAAAATATGTTGCGTAATCAGTGTATGTTTTGCATTACAGGGGAAGGTTCATGTACATTTTGATCTTAACATGAGTACGTAGGAAATAATGACAATTTATTTTAAAAATGTGAACGTAATAAACAATACCAATCTACATAAACAATGACTTATAATAACAAAGAAAAGAACTTAAAAATTACAACAAAAGAATCAAAATCAAGAACAAAATAATAACAGCATATACCAACAAATACTTATAACAGCAAAAGAAAACATATAATAATAACAAAATATAAATAAGAAAATACTTATAACGTCTCATAATCGAAAATTAGCAAATACGAACAAAAAATAGCAGCAAACACTTATAAAAATAAACCTAATCATAACAACAAATTGGTTCTCACCGTTTTCATGTTAAAAATAAAATGTATTTGATCTTGTTTCTTGCATTACATGCATATTTAGCTGCGCTTGTATTCAAGAGTTTTTTAATTCACAACATGCATGATTGACACATTATCCCACGATTATAGAAGATTAGGAGCAATTCCCTTTTATGCATACAATTGGGTCGATTTGGGTTATGTTTATCTTGGGTGGGTTAAATGGTTGAATTGAAAATTAAAAAAAGTTAATTATTATGAAACTAAAAAACAGAATAAAAGATGTTCGAGGGCAGTCTGACCTATCGAGTTTGAGTTTTTTTATACGAACTAGAAATTATCCATTTGTCCCGTTGCACAACCTGCCTCATCGTCCTTGGTTTTAAGAGGCATGATCAAGTCTCATATCGATAATCAACACACAAACTAAACGAATAACTCTCGTTTATATTAATCAGAAAATATAACTCTAAAAACTGATTACAAACTATCAAACCCTAACTCGGTTTGACTCTTGATGAACCCAAACTCGGTTACATCTTGTACACCTTCTCTAATGTCTAACCATAACCCGGTTTATATAGACTAACCTAACTTTCTAGTCAAGACATTACCAAATATAATAAACCCTAATTGTAACCCCATAAACCCATTACATAATAATGAATCTCACGGGCCCAATAGGTCAAACCCGGTCACCTACACGTGACAGGCCTATTAAGTTGGAAATTACTTCCAACAATCACCCCCTAATTCTCGACTCGAAATAGGTAGATCTTCATATCCGAGCATGTATCTTTTGCCCTTTTTGATTTAACTCATGAACTTGACCTTCTCGGTTTTCACAGCCATCTTGGCCTTGATCTCCCCGGAACTTTTCTTGATCCATAGATGTGTTCTTCGGCTCCCCCGAACTCGACTACCTCTGTGACCTTGTCCCCGACCATTCACCCGGTCGTATGAACTCGCATAACCACTCCTTTGGCTGCAATCCCGGTCATCTAATCGAGCGAACATCAATCTTCCTTGATCTTTTTTTGTTCCCAGATCAAAACACGAGCACATCCTCCAAATCAAAACCTTGACCAAAACATAACTCGTTCAACCCGTATAAAAACACACTTTGATTAATCCGTCTTGTTCAACCCAAACAAAAACCAACAATAATGATTAAACCTTCTTATTTAACCAATAAATATTAAACCAAATTAATGATAAACTTTCTTTTTCTTTTCCTTCGATTTTTTCTTTTACGTAGCTTACTATAACCAGTTGACTTTTGTGAGAAGCCTTTTATAATCACAAAGCCAAAACCAATCTCTCGTGACCACCTACGTAACCACAAAACCGAAAAGAAAACCCACAGGAAACGGGAAACCAAACGCCACTCCGCAAACTCAATCTCTCGCCGGAAACTGCTTTCCGCACAACAAACCTATTGAAGCCCTGAAGGAACCTACTTGTTCTCCAAGTTCAGCGCTCACCGCACCAGACCACTTACCCAACTCGGTTTCGACAAGTGTAGATTGATAGCTCCTCCTCAAGCCACCGCGCCAATCACAATTAACTTGATTATCGATTTCTTGAACTTGGCTCTGATACCAATTCAAGTCCCAGATCGATAATCAACACACAAACTAAACGAATAACCCTCGTTTATATTAATCAGAAAATATAACTCTAAAAACTGATTACAAACTATCAAACCCTAACTCGGTTTGACTCTTGATGAACCCAAACTTGGTTACATCTTGTTCACCTTCTCTAATGCCTAACCATAACCCGGTTTATATAGACTAACCTAACTTGCTAGTCAAGACATTACCAAATATAATAAACCCTAATTGTAACCCCATAAACCCATTATATAATAATGAATCCCACGGGCCCAATAGGTCAAACCCGGTCACCTACACGTGACAGGCCTATTAAGTTGGAAATTACTTCCAACACATGAGGCTCTTAAGGTCCTAAAAGATGAGGCGTGAGGCGAAAGTGTTAGTCCCCCATGTCAAAACACCTTTCTCTGCGTATCAAGTATACAAGTGATATTACATAATTGATAGTTAGCGAGTCTAGTCTTTATTTCAAGAGTATCTGGTGACATAAAAACTTTGAGTTAGTTATCTCTAGAATAGGGTATTAAATAAAAGGGGGTGGGGTGGGATAAACATAACAAACGTAAAACAAACAAAAACCCCGATTACAGTTCCTTAATTAGTTTTGTAGTAATGACGGAATTTCTTAACTTTCGTAAGGAAAAATTGGATTGTCTTATAATATCTATGTTTCCAATCCTTGAGTTCAGTACTGTAAACCGAATTTAGATGGAAACTTCAATCTCCATGCTTAGTAAACTTCATAAAAAGGAGTTCATAAATATTGTGCTTATATTTTACAAGGAGAACTTACTTAACAACAAGCTAAAAAACCATTATTAAGGATAACAGAAAGAATATTGTTGCCAATATAAAAAATTATCAGAGAAACCGAGTTGAAACAAATGCCTAGTTAGCGCCCGACTACCTCTGTAACTGTCAACATGTTCTTTGTCTGCGAATCATGTTTAGACGAACTGGAAGAAGAGGAAATAGCCTGGTCTCTTCTTGGAATGAACGCCGGTTCTTTTGGATTTGGGAGGGTGGCCAGATCACCTCCAAGCATCATAATCGCAATTGTCATGGTAGGACGATCATCAGGGTCTCCTTGTACATTCCTGAGTCCGACACTTATACACTTCAATGCATCACTTAAATTGCAAGATTTCATTAGTATTTGATCTAGCAAATCAAATGGTCTGTCTTCTACCCATAAGCTCCAGGCCTAAGATATATAATTTAGAACTTTAACAAAAAGAAACTATGTAGCTAGTAACTACAAATTAGTTCTTAAGATAACTTACATGCCCTAAAAGACTCATATGCTTCTTGGATAGATAAAATCCGCTGTTTCTTTTTCCACTTACTATCTCAAGCAATACCACTCCAAAGCTAAAAACATCATATTTAATAGAGAACAGACCATCAAGTGCGTACTCAAGAGACATATAGCCACTTAGAAACAAAAAATATTGTTAGGGAACACATGATTGATTTTGCGCACTTTTTTAAGAAGAGGGAACACTAACGTACAAGGTTCCGACAACTCTGTTCGTGATTGCTTCCATGTCTTTTCCTTTAACTATCTTGGCCAAACCAAAATCTGAAATTTTTGGATTCATGTCCTCGTCTAGCAAAACATTGCTTGTCTTCAAATCCCTATGAATAATCCTCAACCGAGAATCATGATGAAGATAATTAAGTCCTCTAGCAATTCCCATAATGATATTGAATCTCATCGGCCAGTCCAGTGATGTACAAAGTGTCCGGTCTTGCAAAAGATAGGCATATAAATATTAATATGTACAACGTGCACAAGCAGATG